>NW_021832015.1:137500-200000 GCF_006345805.1 Octopus sinensis
TGTTCTCTTTCTAGATTAATTCCTGAAGCATAAACTAGGAGAGAGACAAGTTTCCCTTTTACTGCCACCAAGCCAAGTATGTGCACTCATCCAGTATCTCTTATGCTGACTCCCTCCTTCTGTATCTCTCTTTTACTCTCTCTCTCTCCTCCTCCTCTTTCTCTCTCTCTCCATATATATATAAAAAATTAAGCGGAATGACTACTAAAGTGGACACCTAATATGCTAAACATAGATGTCAAATCGCCATTACCATGAAGAGTGTGTTCCCAAGAAAAATCTCAACAAAACGCCAAAATGTAAAAATGGGCAAGACAAATGAAAATATACGAAATAAGAAACGATTACCTACGTACCATGGTTTCACTTGTTAACATCTATGTATGCAAATACGAAGATATCTGCAAGATCATCAGCATAGTCTGTCACTTAGAAAAACCCAATTTCCAGAACTAGATACAAAACACTCAACCAAAATCGAGCATGTATGAGGTTCTACAAATTATATTTGGGTGTATTTTTCAAATGTCTTCACTTTGGCACGCTGAGATTGGAAATTACTCTGCAGTTAATAAATTCCAGCAGCCAATTTACCGGCTAGAGAACATTTTTAATTAAAATTATTGTTGTTGTTGTTACACATGATTTGACATCTATGTTTAGCATATTAGGTGTCCACTTTAGTGGTCATTCTTCTTAATTTTGTAACAATTTTTAGTCTTCAGATTTTTTAAATATGCTAAGCCACTGGTTTTAATTGATTAATATCAGTTCCTACCCTTATTATCTAATTTATGTATATATATATATATATATATAGGTTATAAGAGGTAATGGTGTCATTGAGAGCCAAAGGTGTCAGGTAATGCTGAATAAGTGCTATAGACAGACTAACTTAACCATTTTCTCATATTGTCTCCGATGAAGGGATATAATTAATAAATATCCTGGAAACAGCTGTAAGACCTTCTATCTATAAGTGTTCTAATATCTACACAGCCTTGGTTTTTATCTCATTATGCAAAAACTTCTTATACATATATATATATATATATCTATATATATATAGTACAAAGTAAGATAGGGCTTATGAGGGTAACCCACTATGGAATATCAGTTATCCAATATACTGCTGGAGAAGCACCCAAATGCCAAATACATAAATGCTTATAATTGCAATGCAATTAATTCATTTACTGTATCGGATGGGCGAAGGTAAAATATTTTACCGTAAATTCATAATACAAATAAGAAAATGGAGGAACAAATTCATTTCAATCATCAATTTACAGATATTACCATTTCATATTATTTATTAACTATATAAATAGGAACATCCAAATCGAACAAAACAATATACATCAATATGCAAGATAATAATACCATAAGAATAATACACATAAAATGGTCCTTACAGCTGTAAGGACCATTTTATGTGTATTATTCTTATGGTATTATTATCTTGCATATTGATGTATATTGTTTTGTTCGATTTGGATGTTCCTATTTATATAGTTAATAAATAATATGAAATGGTAATATCTGTAAATTGATGATTGAAATGAATTTGTTCCTCCATTTTCTTATTTGATATATATATATATATATATATATATATATATATATATATACAATTAAAAACAGACTACAGAAATCAACCAATCCCACTAACCAACCATTTATATTAGCTACAATTATTATCATTATTATTATTATTATTATTATTATTATTATTATTGTGTGAGAGAGCAGCACATGTCATCAAAGTGACACTGGGGTACAAATTTCCAAATCCCAGTATACCCATCATGACTACCTGTCTGATAAGGGTACACCAGGCACCACCATCACAACCATATGTGCATGACATGGTGATCTCCTATCAAGATAAGCAGCATATGACCTTGCAGGTGGGGCCCAGTTAGAATTTTCTTCAGGTCGAGTAGCCCCTCCCACTCAAAAGGTGCCTGAACCAGGGTTGTTTTAAGGATGTTGAATGAAACTCCCATGTTTCCGGAGGTGAATTATTCAAACCCCAAAGAATCCCTCTCAACACATGGCTATGATGCTCCCCCACTACTTCTGCTCGTGATCAGAGATGCACATATTGTCAGCCACTAAGGGACATGCTCAACTGGTTACGGTCAAACAACTGACAAGCAAATCTGTGGTATTGAGCAGAATATTTGCTGTAGCCCATCTTTTATACCAAGACAAAGCAACGTACATGATAACACTTCCAGTCAGTTAATATCAGAAGCCACGAGAGCCACTGCCTGCCACACTGCATCAGGGCTGCTTTTGTTGTTGTTGTTGTTGTTACTATTAGAGTTATTATTTTTATTAATAAGGTGGCGAGCTGGCAGAACTGTTTGCACACTGGACGAAATGCTAAGTGGTATTTTGCCCATCGCTATATTCTGAGTTCAAATTCCACCAAAGTCGACTTTGCCTTTCTTCTTTTTGGGGTTGATGAAATAAGTACCAGTTACACACTGGGGTTGATATAATCAACTAGCCCCCTTCCCCAAAACTTTTCAAGGCTTTGTACCTAGAGTAGAAATTATTATTATTATCATTATTATTATCATTATTATTATTATCATCATCATCATTATCATTATTATTATCATCATCATCATCATCATCATCATCATCATCATCATCATCATATCATCATCATCATCATCATCATCATCATTATTGCTGGCAGAACTGTTGGTCAAAATGCTGAGCAGCATTTCATCCACTTTGCATTCTGAGCTCAGATTCTACCAAGGTGGACTTTGCTTTTCATCCTTTCGGGATCAATAAGTACCAGTTGAACACTGGAGTCAATGTAAAATTGCTGGCCTTGTGTTAAAATTTGACACCATTATTGTTGTTGTTGTTGTTGTTACACACACTCACTCAAGAGAGAAGTAACTGTGAGGGGTTAAAGGTTAATGTGTTTGACATACAATTAGGAGAGTTTCTGGTTTCTGGCTGACTTGAAAATAGGTGCGCGTGTGTGTGTGTGTGTGTGTGTGTTTCTGGTATGTTGGTTATTATTAGTGATATTTTATCTTTATATTCATATGTCAACTATCAGGTGGTGTTGGTGGTTTGATTCGTGTGTATCCAGTGATGTAGTGTTGCAAGGTATGTGGACTGCATTAGCCGGCCACATCAGAGATAATTTCTGTAGTTGTCGTTGCGCATAAGCAAGGTGACGGCCAAACCCCACACCATGCCAGTAAAGTGTAAGTGTAGTAAGTTTAGTAAAGTAAAGTGTAAGTTTAGTAAAGTGTAAGTGAATGAAGGAGCTTACAAGATGAACATGAAACGACTTTCTTGTTGTGCTTTATCTTCTGGCATCTACAATGGTCAATAATAACTTCTAACTTAATTAATATTACACAACATTAATTTAACTTATAAGAACTTTGTGAAAAATTACTTGAAGCGAATGAAAGTTTGTTTCAGAGTTTTGTAGGTCTTCTTTCAACTAATATCATGTCTTTCAGTTGATTATACATGAATTTCAGTAAATTATCTTTGACAAATTTATACATATTTACATTATTTACATTTGGCGGACATTTGTCCTCATCTTGTTTGTTTCGGCTGATATACCCTCCAGCCTTCATCAGGCATCTTGGGGAAATTTCAAACCTAGGTTCTCATTCCTAAGGTATTTTTGATGTTGTTGTTGTTATTATTATTATTATTATTATTATTATTCAGGACACAGCCTGGAATCGAACTCGGAATTTTGGGGTTAGTAGCCCATGCTCTTAACCACTATGCCATATGCCCGCGAGCATAATAATAATAATAATAATAATAATAATAATGATAATAATAATAATAATAACAACATTGAAAAATACCTTAGGAATGAGAACCCAGGTTCGAAATTTCCCCAAGACACCTGATGAAGGCAGGAGGGTATATCAGCCAAAATGTTGTGTTAACAACAAACAAGATGAGGACAAATATCCGTCAAAAGTAAATAATATACATAATTCTTCATCTCTTAAATATAGAACTGTAAATTTATACATGTTTATCCATCGTTTGGTTAATGATTCTTACAGCTTTGTAATTAATGGAATTTTTGCTAAACTTGCTTTCCAGCTAATTCCATAAGTTTTCTAAATTAAGATTAGGATTTTCAGTAAACTATTCCAGAGATTCAATCCCAAGGCACCTTAAAAATCCATTGTTCTTCTTATAAGTTCCTATATTCAAATAGATGTGCGACAGATCCTTTTGATCCTCTGATCAACCTGTCACCTAAACAGCTCTCCATACCATAATTTCTACATATTAAACTGTTCCTTGCAAACAATCCAGCTCCTGTATTCCAGTTTTGTTGCACCTCACACTTAGATCTGCCTTGAACTGGAAAATTAGCAGACTTCATTATTGTCACACCATACTTTTAACAACCAAAACTTATCTGCCTTCATACTAATATCTTTAGCCCTGTTGACTTCTTTCTTGCTACTCTTTGTTCAAATCCAAACTTTTTAAAACTCTTCTTACACAATGTAGCAGCATCTGCATAGAATTTACAATCTCTCTAACAGCTGTCCATTGACGTTTAACCCTTTGGAAACAGAGCCTCGTTTGGCGTTTCAGTGACAATATGACAAAGCCATTTATGACATTGGGACCTCCTCTCGGGCTGAGTATTCCTGAGAAAGTTGGCAACATACTTATTGATTAGAAAATTACTATTTTTAAATCTCACAATGAGAGATATTCAGCAACAGTACTTTGCCAACATAACATGGCAGTTCTGGTTTAGGACGAATTATTGGTCTCTCTGACAAACATTTGAATGAGATTCCATGTGAAAACCAGCATAAAATATTCCCTTGGGGTACTTATGCCTTGTGGCACATTTCTAGAAGAATTCATAGGGGTCTCTCTCTAGTTCAGTATTCCTGATCCTAAACCAAGGGTTCACAACATTATCTTCATCACCATTGTCATTTTGATCTTCTCCATTACTTTCCTGGTTGTTTTCACTAGTTTCAGTGTTAGATTTGCTGCTAAACTGGGAGAAATCAGGCACTTCTAAGGATATTTTCATCAGAATAACTGTCAGACATGGTGAAATTTCACAATACTCACTTGGAACACCAAAACAATCGATATAAAATCACAGAACACAGAAAACTATCGTGAAAGGCCCAGGTTTGCAAGAAATGCAAGAAGCAATCTGATTGGCAGGTACAAAGAGCAGCTGGCTAATCTTGAAGCTTGTATTATCAGGCCAACAGATCAGCTCAGTTGTCTTTTTTGTCATTCAACTTTTCGGCCGATAGAATGGTCCTGTTGTGTTCCAAGGGTTGCTAATTTCTCTCTTCTCTCTTTACCTTCAGAGAAGCTTTCTACAATCTCCCATGTCACTTACTTATTCAACCGTGACCTTCTTCAAACCACCTCTAGACTCTGCTACTCCCTGTTTGATGATCAATATAAAAAAAAAATTGATTTTGTTCTCTATTACACTTTTCATATTGATACCAGCTGATGACTGCTCATGCATAAATTCATCACAGCCTTTTTTTCCAAATGGATTTTCATTGATTTGATTTGTTTCATCAAATTAATGTAACAAAAAGCTCATTTTATCACATGTCTACATGCAATGATGACAAAGTGTAATCTCATGAGGGTAAAAAAGAAACCAAAGAAATCAATGGATAACTAACAGAGTTCTGTCAGTAACAATATATAGACCAGGGTATATGAGTGAACGAGTGCATGAGTGTGTACCAGGATATTGCATGCATGCACACACATGCATGAATAATATATATAGAGGCATGTTGCACTCACAACCATGAGGTATTTTATGTTCTTGAGCAAAATACTTTATTTCACAATGCTTAAGTTCACTCAGCTGTAAATGGATGACCCTAAAATTGACCAGGGTCCGGTTCGGAAGGGGGGGATTATGTTGGCCTACCTGCCTGCCTCATCAGTTGGGTGGCAGCATTCGAAAGCTGAAATGATGTGAAGTGCATTGTGACCAGCGATGTATAACAATATCCAATAGTCTGGTTGATCACTTGGTCATATTGTGTGTATGTGCGTGTGTGTGTGTGTGTGTGTGTGTGCGTGTGTGTGTGCGTGTGTGTGTGTTCATTCTTGTAATTTGTAATGACAGTCTGATCTTATGAAGGACTTTTTCAAAATACTCACCCCTAGGGAAACACATGTTATACCTCTGATGGGGGGGGGGATGATTATGCTATATGTGAATTATTTCATCTCACCAATGTACTACAGGTGTGACAGTGTGTGGAAGCAATTTAAGTGATATGGAATAATGAATATTGTTCTATCCATTTTCTATTATTCATTGCAAATGTGTGTGTGTGTGTGTGTGCGTGTGTGTGTGGTGTGTGTGTGTGCGTGTGTGTGTGCGTGTGTGTGTGTTCATTCTTGTAATTTGTAATGACAGTCTGATCTTATGAAGGACTTTTTCAAAATACTCACCCCTAGGGAAACACATGTTATACCTCTGATGGGGGGGGGGATGATTATGCTATATGTGAATTATTTCATCTCACCAATGTACTACAGGTGTGACAGTGTGTGGAAGCAATTTAAGTGATATGGAATAATGAATATTGTTCTATCCATTTTCTATTATTCATTGCAAATGTGTGTGTGTGTGTGTGCGTGTGTGTGTGTGTGTGTGTGTGTGTGTGTGTGTGTGTTTATCACACACACTCACAAACGCAGACACACACACACACATATATATTACATATGCGCACATACATACTTTTGCAACAGTTAAATACTGCCAAGAGAAAGCCCTTGCAAAATTTCTCATATTTCTTAGCTGAATGTCTTTTCCAGGTGAGCAATGATGAAAAAGAGTTCAAAGTCCGGCTTGATGTGAGCCACTTCAATCCAGATGAAATAACTCTGAAAGTTATTGACAATAGAATTGTAATTCATGCAAAACACGAAGAAAAACAAGATGAACATGGATATATTCAGAGAGAATTTAAACGCCAATATCTTCTTCCAAGGGTAAATCAGTTTATTTTTTGTTTTTTACTTTTATTTTCATTTCTTAACCCTCAAACAATCAAGTTATCTATTGGGTCATCCCATAAATAATGCAGTTTTTAATACTTTTTTTATTTTTCATAATTAAGATAAACAAAGTTCTTTTTTAATCTAATATATACTCTCCTTCATTTTTTACAATGCTCTTCCATTTATCTGGTAGACATGAAAAGCCCCTCTTCCAAAATTCACTTGTCTTTTCTGACCTTGTCTACAGAATTCTTATATTTTCTGTCCAAATGAATTTGAAGACTACGGAATGAATGATAATCAGATGGGGCAATATCTGGTGAATATGGTGGGTGGGGCATCGTTTCCCTTTCAAACTGCTCCAGCCTTTGGAATATCATCCTTGCTGTATGTGGCCAAGCATTATCCTGATGGAAGAACACCTTTCATCTTGAAACCAAAAATGGTCGTTTTTCTTCTTGGGCTGACTTAAACCACTCAAGCTACTCGCAGCAGATCTCCTTTGTTATCATTTGGTTTGAATTTAAAAGTTCAAAGCGGACTAAACCTTTCATATCTCACCAAACAGATAGCAACGCCTTACGTAGGTGAAGACCTTCTTTAGCCTGGGGTGCTGGTGTTTCTCTTTTCCCTACCCTTGTCTTTGGGACTTTTGACATTTTTATAGAGAACCCATTTCTCATCACCAGTCACTATTCAGTCCAATAAAGGTTCATTTGTGAGACATAACAGCAAAGAAGAACACATATTCATTCTCTGTGCATGACTCAGAAAGTTTGTGAGGAACCCATTGACCCAATTTGCTCACTTTTCTGATGGCATACAGGTGTTGATGAATGGTTGAATGACCAGTCCAAGATTCTCTGCTAGTTCCTCAACAGTTACGATAAGATTTTGTTCCACCAGGGATTGCAGGACGTCCTTGTCAAGCTCTACAGATCTTCCAGAATAAGGCTCATCTTCTAGGTTGTAGTTTCCAGCTTGGAATCCTTGGAACCACCATTGACACTGCTTTATGCTTACTGTCTGATCCCCGTATACTGCATTAATATTTCTCACACTTTCCATTGTGTTGTTGCCTTTATTGAACTCAGAAAGCAAAATATACCGAATATGCTCCTTTGTCACTTCCATTATAGCTTTGAAAAAATAATTGTTAAAATCGAACAGCACTCTTCAAAACTTGCACTAAGAATAAATACAAGGTAAAATTACTACCTGCTTTTATAGCAAGTTGATACAGGTAGTTTATCCCGTCCCCCTCCGACTTTTAGTTCATGCAATTGAAAAGAACCGCATTATGCAAATAACATATATTTCCAAAGTTGAGGAATAAACTAACAAGAGATCTCTTGACTTACAAGAAAAAGCAAACTAAATCTCTCCCAAATTATTGCATAACATCTTAGAAAAAAGGACACATCGAATAATATAAACCAGTGGCCATGCTTGAATAAACTGTCATTCCTGTCGACAGAGTAAGAAGAGATGTATCCCAACATTGATGCTGTGATAGCTATGATAACAGCCAACATGCCTTGTCTGCTATGCTCAACACCTCTCAGCATTATATGTATGAGATGAGACATGTTGACATGTCATTTCATTGACAAACGAACTTTATTAAGTTAAAATCAATGACCAGTTTCCTTCAGTACATGAAACTTACTTCTTCCCTTAGACCAAGCTTTGCTCCATCCATATTCCAAACCCACATCAACTCTGTTAATGTACCTAAACATCTGTGTAAGGAAAATTCACAGTAAGAAATTTCATTGTATAGGAAAATTCGCTGTACAACAAATTTACCTTATGGACAATGATAAATCATATTAAATCAGCACTTTTTTTATAATATATATAAAAAAAAAAGAGAGTGATCAAAGGTTCTATAAAAGCATTGAATAGGAAAGTCTTTATTCAACGTCAAACATAAAACAAAATGTAATGAGGTCATTTCAAATGAAATTTCTTATGGTGAATTTTCTTGCAGCAAAAATGTTTATGGTGAAATTTCCAATAACCCAATGCATTAAATCCACTTCCATTTCACCAATGTTCAGAATCCTTCTTCCATTATATTCAGATCCCTCTTTTTCTCTCTATCAATACACAAAATCTTCCTTGCATTCAACACTATCCCATCATTCTACCTCCATCAACTCCCTATATTAATCCCCTGCCAACTCAATATTTCATCTATCCCATCATTCTCCTCCATTTATATCTCAAACCTAACCTACAGTATCAACATCATCAGCCTACAGAATGCATCCTTCCCAAATGTTGTCAACCTTTTTTCATATACTTTTGTATTTTTCCTTTCTTTCAGGAATGCGATGCAGCAAATGTGACTTCCATGTTGGCCTCTGATGGTGTTTTAACAATCCGAGCAAGTAAACTAGCTTTAAACAGTGGTGAGAGAGTCATACCAATTACTCAGGAAACCAGTAGTGCTAACCTTTAAGTATTTCATACTTTGTGACTTTAGAGACAGGTGAAGAAAAAAAAACAGAACAATGAACAATGGTTAAAATGTTTTATAATATTTTTAAAAAAAAAAAAGGAAAATTGCTTTGGTTTCTGCTGCAAGTCTGGGGTTTTATAGACTCTAAGAACACTAAAACCTATTCTAGATTTATTACCAGATACATTAGGTATTCTGACCGTTTCTATTTTCTTTGAAGTATTAAGGGTAAACAAAAAACAAATTCTAATCTATCCTATACACACATGTGCACACGCATGCATGCATGCGCATGCGCACACACGCACGCACGCACGCACACACACACACACACACACATGTGCACACGCACACACACACACACACACACACGCACGCACACACACGCACACACACACACACACACACACACACACACACACACACACACATATATGACGTTTTAGAGCATGTAAGCTACATACAATTTGTTTATGAGAAAACATAATGTATACCGAAAGGCTCGACTCATATTCTTTGTGACAAAACAAATGGATTCAATGCAGCCAACAAATGATGATTGATTAATCTGTTTAGTAGATGAGATGTCATGAAATGGGTTCCACTGAAGGATTTTCAAAAATATCACCTTCAGATGATACTAATACTATTTAGTTATTGAATTAAAGACACTTTTTTGTCGTTGTTCATTTTTGGGTTTTTTTCCCTTAGGTCAGTTAAGAAATAAGGCAATAGAAATAAATCTTTAGGAGTGAGTTGTATATAAGCAATAATAATGAAAGTGTGTATGATCGTTGTGTTGCAGTCAGTATTGAAATATCTGTTGTTTAGTTAGAAATCTTAGCCTCAGTCAAAATGGAAATGATTCGAAGTTTATCTGTAAAAACAAGAATTTCATAAAAATACAAGAGGGGAAATACATACATACATATATATATATATATATATATATATATATATATATATATATATATGTATGTATATATAATTAGTTCTCTTTTTAAATATAAAGAAATAAAAATGTGATAGAAATTTATTTCAAAAAGGAAGACTGAAGATGACATGTTTTGTTGGAAAATGTGAATTAAAAATAAATAATATAAATGAAAATGGAGTAAGGCTGTAAGAATGGCAAAGTCTGGAAGATATCAGAATTCTGTGAAGAAGAAATAGTTGATGTCTTCAATATAAAACAATACTCTCCAACAGCTTTCCCATCAAAGTTGAAATTTTATGAGAAGTTAAAATTGTTAAAAGCTTGTATACATAGATACTTAATCTCATGGGAATCAAACTGTTTAATCTTTACTTTACATCTTACTCAAAACATTTTTCTTGTTAGCTAACATAATTTTAACTTTAAATTAAATGATTTAGCCACTGAAGTTGTCCTAAAATAAATCTTTCGATAAAAATGTTTGATGAAAATCTTTTTTGGACCCTAAATATATCAGTGACAAGGATATTATGTGTGAATATATAAAGTATAAAAAGATGCATGAGAATGTCAAGCTGGGTAACAGAATTTAATCATGAAACTGATAAATTGAAATTCATGATTTACTAATCATGATTTTTTATGAAAAAAAATAATAGAAAAAAATGCCATTATTTAATATTTCCTAACTTTATTGGGTTGGCTGAACCATTGAAACAAATGAGAGTCAGTAGAAGAGGTTTGCAGAAATAGGACAAATTTCTTCCAATGGATTTCCAGTTTATTTCTTGTGGCCAACTCAGTCAAGTGACAGAATCCAAAAGTTGAATCAATCAAGATGAAGTTGATGACACTTTCAATTAGATTTCTAAATATATAAGAATAATTTGCTTTAAATGTAGAAACTAGGTGACACAAAATTATTTTTTTAGATTCAGAACCCTGGAAAATCTCAAATCTTTTTCACTTTTAACTTGAACAACATTAACTTTCAAAAGTGTGAAATTTGTAAAATCTACTTTAAATGGTTTTTGTTGATGTCTTTAACTGCAGAATAGCATTACCATTAGGAGATTTAGTTTCAAACCAAAGAATACCAATATGGACAGGTATTACTTCTTTTCATAAATCTAGTACCGCTAATCTTTGTTAAAACTTCTGCAGAATCATTAAACTGTTGTCCAAAACTTATCAACTGTTTTTGTGTTTACTTGTATTATATATATATATTTAATTTTTGTTATTTTCTTTTTGAAAGCTTGGAAATAAGCAGATCCAGGATAACAAAAATTAATCAAACTATTCTCATTGTTCATTTCATGAAATGAAACTGAATTCATTTTCGCTTGGTTCCATTATTAATTGTCAAGTTGGCTCCTGATCAGTCTTATTCACAAATCAGATTTGATTAGCAATTTAAAAGTGTCTATCTTTGAGAATAATTACAAAAATGTTCATAGCACTTCAACAAAAACCAAATCTTCAAATCCCAACCCTTATTTCCCTCTGCTGTCAAACAAAATCCCAATAGAAGCCTAAAATAAAAAAACCCTATTTTCATTTATCACTTGCAGCCATTTCTTGTCACTTGCATTTGTAATTTGCCCTGAGAAATGCATAAACATTATTTTATCAAACTGATCTCCTTCCTTTGGAATCAAAACCCATATACCATGGGCATATGGCGTAGTGGTTAAGGGCACAGACTACTAACCCCAAGATTCCAAGTTTGATTCCAGGCAAAGACCTGAATAATAATAATAATTTTTTTTTAAAATTTATTTATTAGACATTCACTAGTACAACACCAAAAAGAACCCAAATATATGGCACACTAGGCATAACAACAACGTGAACTTCCAACCTGTTGTGTCTTGAGGTCTCTGGGTGAGACTTGGTGCCAACTTGTACAAACATAAAGCAAAAGTCAAACATAGAATAATAATAATAATAATAATAATAATATTAACATAGCATTGAAAAATACCTTAGGAATGAGAACCCAGGTTCAAAATTTCCCCCAAGACACCTGATCTTGTTTGTTGTTAACAAAACGTTTCAGCTGATATACCCTCCAGTCTTCATCAGGTGTCTTGGGGAAATTTCGAACCTGGGTTTTCATTCCTAAGGTATTTCTCAATGTTATTATTATCATTATTATTATTACCATCAAAATTATTATTATTATTATTATTATTATTATTATTATCATTATTATTATTATAATCAAAATTATTATTATTATTATTATTATTATTATTATTATTATTATTATCATCATCATCATTATTATCATTATTCAGATCACTGCCTGGAATCGAACTCGGAATCTTGTGGTTAGTACTGTTACTTCTATTCTGGCTGTCCTCCAAGGTCAATATCTTGAAAAACTGAATAGCTTTTGAAAGGTGCTAGTACTATGCCATATGCCCGTCAAATGTAAATAATGTAAATAGTGTACATAATACCTCATCTCTTAAATAAAGAACTTCAATAGAATATTGTTCGTATATAGCAGCAACCCTGCCTGTTTAATCCTGATCAAGCAAATCAATAGTTGGATTATTCTTTAACATTTTAGTTACTATTTAAATCTGACTATTTTAGAAATGTCTCATTTGGGGCTGTCTCCCTTTCTTTCTTTTTATGGTGGAACTAATTTTTGGCTGTGATTCAGCCTAAATCAGTGCTGATACTTGCATGGTTGTTTTTTTTTCTTTTGCTTGGCTGAAGGACAGATGAAAAACAAACACAACTAAAACAGGAATTATTAGTAACATGAACTTCCCATGCTGGTGCCACAAGAAAAGCACCCACCACACTCTGTAAATTGGTTGGCATTAGGAAGGGCATCGAATCGTGGAAACCTTGTCAAAAGCAGACAACTGGAGCCTGGTACAGCTCTCCAGCCTTGCCAGCCCTTGTCAAAGCGTCCAACCCATGCCAGCATGGAAATCGGACGTTAAATGATGATGATGGTGGTGGTGGTGGTGGTGGTGGTGGTGTTAGGTCCAAGACAGCAAAACTTGTGTGAGGCCAGGAGGAGTAAAACCATGAATTTCACTCCGCTACTTGTGTGTTACTTATCGACCCCAGAAGGATAAAAGACAAAATTGACCTTGACACGATTCGATTTCAATAAATTATTACTAATATATGATATCAATTCATGAGCAACAAACTGTCGACCAAAGCTATTTCAGAGTTGTAGTTGCCAGGACTGCCGTGTGAAAGACACATTTTAGCCATTCAAGAACTCACAAAAAGTGTTCAATTCACTTAAACATTTATTATTTGCCATCAAAATTTTCATCGCTTGGATGGCGACCTGGTTACTGACATCATTCCACAGCAGACAAGGTCATAGTTCGTGAAAGGAAAATTTTGATTGTAAATAATCAATGTTTAGGTAAAGTTTACAGTTTTCGAACGGTTCCTAAAGGTTACTATGTAAATGCCACACTTCAAAATTGAATCAGTTGTTGTGAAAGATGATTAAAACATCTAATTCAGCCATCTGTTTTTATGGTCCCTTTATAATTATTAAGGGAAAAATAATCATATTCCCAAGTTTATTAAAAAAAATTAAGACATATCGGTATTTTCAATTTTATATTTAGCAAGGGAGATAATTTCAAAATACCTTAGAGTTACCTCCCTTACTACACAAACCGTTAAATTTTTACTGGCAGAATTGTTAGCAACGCCGGGTGAAATGCCTTTCATCCTTTCGGGTTCGATAAACTGAATACCAGTGAAACACTGGAGTCGATGTAATCGACTAGGTCTCTCCCAGAAAGGGATTATATAACTACTAGTATGATCTTTGCCAATTTATGAATAGACGTTTTAAATTTAAAGACAAAAAGAAAGAAATGCAAATCATGCCGTTGCTGGTTGTTATTTCTAGAGAAGGGAAACTCATGAACCAGATTTTGTATCATTTGAGGACATTTTGGCAAATGGAACCTGGTTTTCTCTTGACTTTTTGCTACAACTTGAAACCGCATTGCTACAGTTCGATTCGTTACATGAAGAGCCTCGTTCTACTCCCCGACTCACACCAGAAATCACACACTCGCGCGCGCACACACACACACACACACACACACACACATACATACACATACATACACACACGCACACAGACTGTAACAAAGTTGGCTCTTTTGAATTACGGGTTCAACTCTGGCCACATGAAATAGTTTTTTGTTCAAGGACCCAACGCGCTGCCGGGAATCGAGCTCACACCCGTACAGTCGTGAGCCGAATATCCTACCCACTAAGTCGCCACGTGCTCTGTGTGTGTGTGTGTGTGTGTGTGTGTGTGTGTGTGTGTGTGTGTGTGTGTGTGTGTGTGTGTGTGCGCGTGTGTGCGTGTGTATATGTGCGGTTTAGTGATTAAAGAAAACCTACTCGTTTAGATTTATCCTTTTACATTCTACATGCTTTCCGAAATCCGCCGAAACTACACCTGATTATATATACACTTTAGATGAGTTGTAGTGCACCTGAGCACTGTACACAATTATTATTATTATTATTATTCTGGTTCAAATGTCACGGACAACTTCATCTTTCAAATCAGAGATCGATAAAATAACAATCAATAATATTTTCTTTTCTACTCTAGAAACAAGGCCTGAGATTTTGGGGGAGGGAGCCAGTCGAGTAGATCTACTCCAGTACACAACTGGTACTTAATTTACTGACCCCGAAAGGATGAAAGGCAAAGTGGACCGCGGCGGAATTTGAACTCAGAACACGCAGACAGACGAAAATATGATATAAAGGGAGACAACTCTCAATACAAAAATTTGTTTTAATGAGCTGAAATACCAAACTACCAATCAATTAGAACTGGAAATAGTCAATGCAGTGAATGAGAAATTAGCTTCATCTTTGGTGGACGTACGGAAAACCTCAGAAATGTTTTTGTATTACAACACTTCCTCAACGAAGTAAAATCTTTCACGGCTCTGCCATATTATGATAGAGGAAAGACTCTTATATCGAGTATAAAACGCCAAGCTGCTAAAGGGACGTTACTCTTTCTGACTGAGAATAATTCCATTTTCACGATTGAATGTTTTCCTGTCAACAAACCGACACAAGAAGCTGTTTCGGGTGATACGCCTGAAATGCGTTGCTGATGATATGCGGAACAGCATCGACATCCTAAACTCTCGTTATTTTCGAGTTTCAGTCGCACTAAATGGCACCTTGGACAAGTGTCTTCTACCAAAGCTTCGGGCCGACCAAAGCCTTGCGAGTGGATTTGCTTGACGGAAACTGAAAGAAGCTCATAGTGTGTGTGTGTGTGTGCGTGTGTGTGTGTGTGTGTGTGTGTGTGTGTGTGTTTCTGTCTGTCCACCACCATCACTTGTTTACGTCCCCATAACTTAGGGGTTCAGCAAAAGAAACCTAAAGAATAAGTACCAGGCTTTTAAAATATAAGTCGTGGGGTCGATTCATTCGACTAAAAATTCTTCAAGGTGGTGCCCCAGCATGGCCACTGTCTAAGACTGAAACAAGTGGAGGATAAACATTGAAACGTAAAAATAACTAACCATGATCTACTAAATAATTCACCTGTCTAACTCAGGTTGATTCAGAATGAATCAAAAATAATTTAAAACAAATTTAAATACTTTTACAACAACATCATCATCATCATCATCTTTTAACGTCCGTTTTCCCCTGCTGGCATGGGTTGGACGGTTTGACAGGAGCTGGCAAGCTGAAGGGCTTTTCAGACTCCGTGTCTGTTTTGGCATGGTTTCTATGGCTAGATACCTTTCCTAACACCAACCACTTTACAGAATGTGCTAGGTGCTCTTACACAGCACCAGCATTGCTGCTTCTTACATAGCACCAGCATTGCTGCTTCTTACATAGCACCAGAACTTACAAGCCTTCAAAATTAGGGATGCTCAGCTTGAAAGGGTTGCAAGGAATGAACCTGTATACACAGAAGCCATTCGAGGCGGGGTTGGCATCGGTCACGTTCGGATGGTGCTTTTTATGTGCCACCTGGCACAGAAGCCAGTCGAGGCTGCACTGGCAACAGCCACATTCAGATGGTGCTTTTTATGTGTCACCGGCACAGGTATCACAACTACTGTTTCCATTGATATTTGGTTCGATGTTCATGTACATGCACTTGACTCAACAGGTCTCCTCAAGCACAGCGAGATGTTCCAGGATCCAAGGTACTTTGAATGGGCAGGGGGTATGCGGAACTGGTGCCGGAAGCATCCCGGGTCTTAGTAGTCACAGCACATCTCCAGAGATCTCGGTCCTTCGCCATTGCCTCAGTGAGGCCCAACGCTCTGAGGTCATGCTTGACTACCTCATCCCATGTCTTCCTGGGTCTACCTCTTCCTCTGATTCCTTCAACTGTTCGGGAGTGGCACTTCTTCACACATCTCTCCTCATCCATCTGCAGTACATGACCATACCATCGCAAGCGTCGCTCTTGCACACCACATCTGATGCTTCTTATGCCTAGCATTTCTCTCAGGGTGCTTACACTCTGTCGTGCATTCACACTGACATTACACATCCAGCGGATCATGCTAGCTTCATTTCTTTCAAGTCTACGCATGTCGTCTGCAGTCACGGCCCATGTTTCACTGCCGTGAAGCATGGCAGTTCGCACACATGCATCATGCAATCTACCTTTCACTCTGAGTGAGAGACCCTTTGTCGCCAGTAGGGGTAGGAGCTTTCTAAACTTTGCCCAGGCTATTCGTGTTCTAGTGGTGACACTCTCTGAGCATCCACCCCCACTACTAACTTGGTCACCCAGGTAGCGGAAACTATCAATTACTTCTAGTTTCTCCCCCTGGAGTGTGATGGAATCTGTTTTCTGAGTGTCTGTGGTGTCTATTGTCCCTGTGCATCTGCCGCACATGAAAACTATCTTATCAGTTAATTTCCCTTTGATGTTGCTGCACCTCTTATGCGTCCATAGCTTACACTGGGTGCATCTTATGGAGTTTCTACCTACACCTTTCCTACAGCTCGAGCAGGGCCACCTGCCCGATGGGGTGTGTGCTGAGTTCGCCTTTCTGCATACTATGACTTGGGTCTTCGCTACATTTACTCTAAGGCTCTTTGATTCTAACCCTTATGCATATATATATACATATATATATATACATACATATATACATACATGTATATATACAAACATATATATATATATATATATATATATAATATATATATTATATATACATATATATACATGTATATGTATATATACATATATATATATATATATATATATATATATATATATATGTATGTATATATGTATATATATATATATATATGTATATATATATATATGTATATATATATGTATATATGTATATATATAAAGGGTAAAGACCCCCTTCGGTCATGAATGACCATGGGATTGCACCTAGAAAGTTACCTTCCTAGATACAAGTCCGGGCAAGGTTGTTTACGGAAGGCCAGCAGTCGCCCATGCATACCAGCCTCCCCTCTCCACGCCACCAGTGTTATCCAAGGGAAAGACAAAGGTCGATACAGCTTGGCACCAGTGACGTCGCAACTCATTTCTACAGCTGAGTGAACTGGAGCAACGTGAAATAAAGTGCCTTGCTCGAGAACACAACACGCAGCCCGGTCCGGGATTCAAGCTCACAACCTCACGAACGTAAGCTCGACGCTCTAACCACTGAGCCATGCGCCTTATATATATATATATATATATATATATATATATATATATATATATATATATATTAACAATTAAGGAACGGCCATAATAGGCCATTCACCCACTAGAAATAACAGCCAAAGCTTCTACCGCAAATAAAGATCAATTCCGTTAACAGGAGAAAATTAAAAAAACATTTACCTGTAATTTCTTGTACGGTATACCGTTTCATTCGCTGTTTAATGGTAAACTAACCTGATTAAATTAAATCAAGCCAATCTTCCATAAGCCCTCGAATTCTTCAGCAAGAAATAGCTCAAGTCGGAACAGATATTTACACGAGGCATCTCGAACCTTGCCAAGGCAATATCTGACCTAAAATTTTCAAATCGTCGCACTCGCGCCAACTTTATCGGCAGCAAATAAATATCAGCCGTCGATTCCATTACGGAATTAACCAAAAAATTCATAATTAATCAATATAGGGTAGCAAGGAAAATTTTGTAGAAATTTCTACAAAATTTTCCTTGCTACCCTATATTGATTAATTATATATATATATATATATATATATATATATATATGGATAGATAAATAGATAGACAGACAGACATATAGACAGACATATATTATATATACATATATACGTATATATATATATATATACACATACACACATACATAAAACTATATGTATATAATACATGCATACATACACACACGCATACACGCACACATGCACACACGCACACTCACCCTTCCATTTGTAGACACACACCAGTTCTAAGCATCAGAGTAATATTAGCTCTTTTCTGATTTGAAAGTTCTTAAATGTTTAAGGTCATCATCTCTGCATCAAGTGAATCAGACTTTCCCACAGCAGAGATTAAAGTTTACAAATGATCATATCACATCTCTGTTTGAGGAGAGAGAAAGAGAAAGAGAGAAAGAGAGAGATAGACAGGCAGGCAGGCAGGCAGGCAGGGTAAAATGTTACACCATGACTTTTAACATAAAAGTGACTCCCACTCACTGTTTTTATGATTGTTTCACCTCAGATCAGATTGATAAAGCATATCATGTCATAACTACTCACTCTTTTTTTTTCTGTCACAGTTTATCTTGGACTACATTATTCAATATGTACTTTCTCTTTTAAGACAATGCAACGTTTGACCTGAGAAAGATTCAGGTGTTGTTTCTAGCATCTTGTGCAACTATATAGAAGCTGGTCCCATTCATTACTTTCTGGTATAGAGACAATGCCACAGATATGAGGGAAATAAGATTTGAGGGTCCCTTTTTTTTTCTCTTTCAATGGTGTCATCAGTGCTATTGTATAATGACAGGTTATACAATGATATTGTGTCACACAATGGCTCTCACACCTCCACATCAGATCAGCCCATTGCTGTGATGCAGTAGCTAAAATACCTCAATCAATGATCCTGAAGGTGAAGTCAGCTAAGGTTCAGTCATGTAGGACTAACTAAAAGGAAATAGTGATGGAATTTAGAATGATGCAAACCCAGTATCCAGTTATGAATATCAGTCCTATTCCTAGAACAACATTTCCAAAGAATCAAACCTCACAACTTCAGTCAAGCAGATTGAGTGTATCCATTCCATCAAAGACAATCCTTTCTTTTTTATTATAGTAGGGAATACATTATTCAATCTTGCCTTCCTTATTTTTTTTTTTCATAAGAGTAGTTAGGATGTGTGTTGAGAAATATCTGATAACTATTTCTAGCAACTTAAGTGACCATATACAAGCTCCCTTGCTACAAGTGAGAATCAAAATTTAATGTGTGGTAGGCTCAACTCCAGGAAGTTTTCTACTTTCACATTAAAAGAGGATTTGCAACAGCTCTCTGCATTTTAACAGCAAATATCACAATAAAAAAATAGTCATCACAAAATTTAATTTTCTTGTCAAGGCACGTAGCCCAGGGCAAGGCACACAGCCCAAGGCAAGACATGTAGCCCAGGGCAAGGCACTTCATGATATGTTACTCCTGTCTGTGAGTTCTATTCGCCTAAAATCTTAGAATTGCAAAACACCAACAGTTCTTCACATCTATGGCACACTGGATGATGATTTTCTTACTTGGAGCCAATGACAAATTTTAGCAGATTTCACAAGGACAATACCTAATTGAATAAATTAATCTTCTAAGTATTACTGCTGCTACTTGGATGTTAACAGATATTGGCTTTAATCCATTGGCTGGCTTAGCACCACCACCTGGTCCATGTATGTCTTTAACAGAATCTAATTTATTGCAAACACTTCAGTCAGGTTTCCCATGAGTTTCTGAGAATCTGGAAAACTTTGTGGGTTTCCTTTCTTTGACCAAGTAATTAAAAATGATTTTATTTTATCAAAGCCTGATCTTAATCTTGGCAGAGTTTAACCTCAAAATCTAAAGGTCATGAACATGAACATTGACACAAAACTCCTAAATTATAGATGAGATCAGGTATATTTAACCCTTTCGTTACCAACCCAGCTGAAACCGGCTCTGGCTCTGTAGTACAAATGTCTTGTTTTCATAAGTTTTTAATTAAAATCTTCCACTAAACCTTAGTCACAATTTATGATCCTAACACTAGCTTAATGATAACTAAGTTATTTTACTAAATTCTTGGTTATATTTGAAATTAATTGAAAGAAACACACAGCATCTCAATAGAAATATGGTAACAAAAGGGTAATTTTGAATCAGCTACAGCATATTACTGGTATTAATTTTTATTGGCTCTAGATTGATGAAAAACAAAGTTGAACCCAGAGGAGTTTGAACACTGAATCTAGTTAGAGAAATGTTAGTGTCCCTGACCCTTTTCAAGAGTTTCTTTGACCAGTTGTGAGAAGAGAATAAGTTATTCTTTGACAGAAGATTTGGTCCAAATGCTTACAATGGAGTGGATCCCACTAAAATATCTATTAAACCAGGGCAACAGATAAAGTCTACTCACCATTTAGCTTGCCCTCTATCACCACCATCATCACCATCGCCACCCATTATAGAGATATAAACTGGTACAATTTTAGGACTGAAGGCAAAATTGGCTCTGGCAGATTTTGAACTCCATCATCATCATCATCATCATCATCATCCTCATGGGATGTGTTGGGTTCCTTAGCCAACCCTGGGTTGACTTATCCCACTTTTAGGTAATTTTATTATTTCATATTTTATAATTATTTGTCATTGTTTTTTTACTACTTACACATGCTACATATAAACACCCACTTTACTGGTGGGAGGGGTCAATTAAATAAGTACCAGTTAGGCACTGGGGTCCATGTAATTGACTTAATCCCTTCTCCCAAATTTGAGACCTTGTGCTTCCAGTAGAAAGGATTGTTGTTGTTATCATTATTATTATCATCATCATTATTATTATACAAGCCAGCAAGCTGGCAGAATCATTAGCATGCCAGGCAAAATGTTTAGCGTTATTTCATCTACCGCTGCATCTGAGTTCAAATTCTACTGAGGTCGACTTTGTCTTTCATCCTTTCGGGGTCAATAAATTAAGCATCAGTTGCATACTGGGGTCAACTATCCCCCCTCCCCCAAATTTTAGTAGAAAGGATTGTTGTTGTTGTTGTTGTCGTCGTCGTCGTCATCATCATCGTTGTCATTATTATCATCATCATCATCAGAAAGATAAAGCTTTAGATTAGGAATGGAATCAAATAAACAAGTAGAAGAACAAGAAGGCAAAAGTTCAGAAAAACGACAACGGCAGAGAGACACACAGACAGACTAATGGAATGAGAAACCTTAGGAAACTAATTCGAATCCCTGTTTGTTTTGGCAGCATCAGAATAAATGAAGAAAAGAAGAAATAAAAGATTTAAAAAGGCAAAAAAAAGAAAGGAAACCATGTCTTTAGTTTGGAAATAATTAAAGGATTACAGTTAATTAGAGTGAATGGTTAATTCAGTTTTTAATGAGACTGCTTGTGTGTGTGAGTGTGTGTGTATGTGTGTTTGCATTTATAAACATTAACCAACAAGTCACATCACCAATGGGTCTCTTGAATAAAAAGCAAACAAATGCCACATTCATCTCATGTTAATGAGTTCTACATTTTGAAATATTTCTGCCAACTCTATCTTAATGGAATTTTATATTTAAATTCAACAACAGCAAAAAAAAAACAATCAAAGTAAAGAATTTGGATAGTTTGCTATCACAACAGATATTTCCTTTGAGAAATATTATAGTTTTCCCAATGAATAAGTTCAATAAGCAATTATTCCATGGTATTAATTTCAGAAAACTCCTCATTAGGGCTAATTGGGGTTAATAAAATCCCAAATAATATTGTGGTATCCTGGTGCTGGACACAAACAAATACACCAAACAAGCAGATGAAACTTGTAGAAGAAACTGTGGTAGAAATAGGAATGAAATCAAATAGAGACTGAGGGATTTAGAAAAGAAAGAAAGTATTTTTTCGTATTAGAAATGATTTGAACTAAATTCCATTTTGATAAACAAAAGATGTAGAAAGTGAAATAAGAGGAGAAAAAGGAAAATGGATATTCGAAATAAAATAAAGAATGCTGTGCTAATGAACAATGTTAGCTATCTGATTATCATTGGCAAATCCATTTTGGCAACAACAAATAAGTAATCAAGCCTCAAAGCAACCAAAAAATATTTCTATTCATGACAGAAAATTCTTCAAACAGTAAATTCCAACATTGAATAATGAAAGAAGAACAAAAAGAAAAGCCAACAGAATTCAAACAAAAATGTATGTTTAAGACTGCACAAATGATTGAGCAGGGTCCATAATTTATCATTATTATAATTTTTTATATATATCTATTATATTTCTATTTATACTCATCTGAAAGCAATGGAGACAGGCAGAAAAACACTGCCCCAAAACTCGTGGCCTCTCATTTTCTTCTCCTCCTCCTCTTCCTTCTTCTTCTTCTTCTTCTCCTTCTCCTTCTTCTTCAAATAATCACATAATTTGCCTAAACTTGTAAATACACAGATATTTGTAAATAATTTTACATAATCTGTAGAAGACATCTCTACTAAGCATAATTCTGAGATACACGAAACCATTCACCACTTCATGCCTTCTCTCTTCCATGAAGATGTCAGCTTCTACAAATGCTTCTCCAGCTGGTGGAGTGTACATGACTTGTCTTCTTCTTGCTAATATTCAGTCTAAATGCAATGCACATATCACAAGAAACATCCCTTATTTTCCATGTGTCCTCTAAGGGAGATACGGATAACAGGGACACAAGATCTGTCTCATCAGCACAAAGGAGCTCTCTAACAAAAATGTCAAATATTTTTGATTTGGTGTTGAAATGTCTTAGATAGAAGACTTTGCCAGTTGTTCTAAATTGCATGTAAACGCTAATTTTACAAGGTGATGCAAAGCCTAAACACGTTGGATATTCTGTTAGATGCCATGAGTCAAAGGCACCATCAATCGAAATGTTAGCTTTGTTAACCGTTAATTGGTCAAACCAAAAAGTTAACTTCGATAACTGTTAATCAGTGAATTCTTTAAAAATGTAACAGAAGTTATCGATAAACCATTAACATTAATTTTTATTATAGAAAAAGCAAAGAGCTAGTTTTTGCTCTTAAGCCATCTAAAAATACCAAAGTGCCAAAACTATAAAATCAGCCATTTTTAACCCTTTTAAGGGCTTTAGAACTCAAAAACTATTGGGTTTTTTTTTCCTTTAGAGTTAAAAAATGCTGATTTTGTAGTTTTAACTTTTAAAACCAAAAAAATGGCTGATTTCATTGTTTTTAACCCATTTTTAGGTTTTTAAAGGCTTTTAGAACCAGAAAAGGATTTAAAAAAATCAAATGAAACATATTATTAGTATTAAACTAAAAAAGTTTATTGATAAAGTGGCCATAAAAAAAATAAAAATAAAAAATGATAACCATGATAACCAATACATAATTTAATTTTTTCTCTTCTTCTCATTCTCCATTTTGTTAATGAGATGCACGAAAATTAGAGAACAAGCACCCCACTGCCATACTGGAGGGGATGGCTATGTTGAACTTCATGAACAAGTTCACCAACACTTGCTCACTCGAGGAGGTAGCATCTGTCAGCAGGTCCTTGGAGTTGGACTCCAACCAGGTCTTGACCAAATTCTGGGCCTTGTCCTTGGGTGACCTGTGGCTCCTGTTGCTCTCTTTTGGCTGGGTAACACCACTGAAGAGGTCATCCTCTTCGTTGTTGCTTCCTCCACTGTTGCAGCAACCCTAACAGAAGTTAACTCAAGCAGACTTGAGTTAACAGAAGTTAAATGTAATGGAAGTTAATTAGTCTGATAAGGATTCCCAAAGTTAACTTAAAAGTTAAATCACTAAAGAAAATGTTAACGTCGTTAATTAACAATTAATGGATTAACAGTTTGCTCCCCAGGTTTGCCATGAGTGAACCATCATGGCTTCGTGTGACTGGTCAATTAATCAACCAATCAGCATGAGACTGTGATTTGATGTAGTTTTCTAGAATGTTCTTCCTGTTTACTATGAAAAAAAATATGTTTAGCACTCAGTTAATTACCAAATGTTGAAGGTGACTGACTGACTTACTGCTTCTTCTCTTGCCATGCTAATTGTTCTAGACATTTGTGCAGACAGCTCCAGGTTCTCAGACAGAGCCATTCTGAACATTCACACCATGTCTCATTAGTAACTTCTATGAATTCAACATGGTTTTCCTCTCTCTCCTGGTCAGCAAATACTAATGTTGTTCATTGTAACTCACCAACCCCAAATATCTTTATGTCTGGCAATAAATATTTCAATCAAATGTCTGCAGGTTTGCTTCAGTTATTATTCAATAAGCCAATGAAATATAACTTCATTGAGCAGCTCAACTCAAGCACCAACAAGGATCCAGTGGCACAAAAATAAAATATTCGGCAACATTATAAGTCTAATAATAACTGTTTCTAATATAGGCAAAAAATCTAGAATTTTCAGAGACAATGGCAGGAGGACAGTCAATTATACTGACCATGGTAACTAACTAGTCCAGAGTGATGAAAGATCAAATCGATCCTCATGAGATTTGAACTCAGCACTTAAAGATCTGAAATAAATAACATAAGGCATTATATCTACAGTTGTATTGATTCTGTCTGTGCGGGTGCCATGTAAAAAGCACCCAGTACACTGTGTAAAGTGGTTGGTGTTAGGAAAGGTGTCCAGCTATAGAAACCATGCCAAAAGAGACAAATGGTGCCCAGTGCCACTCTCTAGCCTTGCCAGCTCCAGTTGAACCATCCAACCCATGCCAGCATGGAAGACAGACATTAAATGATGATGACAACGATAATGATGATGATGATGATGATGATGATGATGATGTACATGGCCTGAAATTCATGGTGGAGAGGAGTTAGTTACTTAAATCTCTCCCTGTACATGACAGGTACTTTATCAGAAAGATAAAAGGCAAAGTTGATCTCAGTAGGACTTGAACTCAGAATCTAATGAACTGTAGCTAAATACTGCACAGCATTTTGTCCAACATTTTAACATTTCTCCAAATCGCTATATTAGTCATTTCTAACAATGGCACAGTGCCATTAATTTGCATAAAGGGTGGAATCAAGTGAATCAACATCACAAACTGACTGGTATTTTGTCAACACCAAGAGTGTGGAAGGTAGAGCCAGCCCTAGGACAGGAAAGGATGTAACTATATATCAGAAGAATTGTGTGCATGCACGTATGCATGTATACTGATAGGAGACAGAAGACAAAATGTAATACAAGATCCATTAATCATCTCAGAGCTAGGCTCCTGTCTCAAACTTTACTCCCACTTGGGCTCCCAAGCAAGACAAAAATGATTAGTTGTATCTACAGCTGAAGAGTAGCTAATGGACAGAATTGGTTGCATCTTTTTTTTATATATATTTCTATGAGTGTTGTTGTTCATTATCACTTTACCAGGAATCTGGCAGAAATGACATCTAAGCTATTCCTGCTAGAGCAGGAACACAGGATGACAGGGTTAAAAATGGTTTCAAATTTTGGCACAGGGCCAGCAATTTTAGGGAGAGGGAGTAAGTCAATTATATTGAGCCAAGTATGTGACTGGTACTTATCTTATTGAGCCCACAAGGATGAAAGGCAAATTGGCTTCAGTGGAATTTGAACTCAGAACATAAAGAAAGACAAAATGCTGCCAAGCATTTTGCCCATTCTCCCAGCTCACCACCTTAAAATCCATAAATAATAAATACCAAAATTTGAGCCACAAATAGAGTTGGTGGAGATGGCAAGAACAGTATTGGTAAGGACGGTGATTTGGAACTTTTGAAATTGAAAGAAGAGCTTGGCTGTAAAACTTAGGAGGAAACAAATTGTCGTCAAAGGTCAACTTTAAGCCTCATGAATAAAAGGTCAGTAATAACTGAGACATGGCAAAACAGGATTGCATCATATCCAGTTTTTTTTGTTTTGTTTTGTTTTGTTTTGTTTTTGTTTTTTGCTACAATTATCAGAGAAGCGATAATGATTTCTTTTGACTTGATACGAAGTTCTGTTGTGTCACAAACAATATCATCACCTAATGAATCTCTAATGTCTGGGACTCTGTGTGTGTGTGTGTGTGTGTGTGTGCATGCGTGGAGTGATGGCACATAACTAAGTGGTTAGGGTATTGTACTCACAATTGCTAGGTCAAGGGTTTAATTCCCAGGTTGGACAGCACATTGTGTTCTTGGGCATTCCATTCAGCTGTAAGTTGGCCACCCTGTCATGAGGCGGGAGGAATGTTGCTCCCCCCTTTGCATAGCCAGCAGGATGGCATTATTCAAAAGCTTAAAATGGTATGAAGTGCACTGTGATTAGTGATGTATAACAACATCCAGTAGCCTGGTCAATCACACAATCATATTGGTGTGTGTCTGTGTGTAATTTTGATAACTTACTAAGATTTGACAATTTTGGGTCCAAGCCATATCTAACATTGGTTTAAAAGTCATCTTTTAAGGCACCATAGGCTACTGAAGAAAGGAGCTGTTGATGGTTTGTCTGGTACTTCTTAGAGGAATTTGTCCAGGTACTGTTTGAATGGTATGGGATCTTTTTCTTCTTTATTTCTTCCAGAATAATGCTCAAAAACCAGATTGGTTTAGGCAAAAGAGATGTGTCACAACATTGATATATAATGTGAGCTTGATTTTTGTAAAACAATGGGTAAAGCCATGCACCTGGCTCAGTGGTTAGAGCATCAGGCTCACAATCATAAGGTAGTGAGTTCAATTCCTGGACCAGGCTGCATGTTGTGTCCTTGAGCAAGACACTTTATTTCCCATTGCTCCCGTTCACTCAGCTGCAGAAATGAGTTGCAACATCACTGGTGTCAAGCTGTATCAGCCTCTGCTTTTCCCTTGGATAACATCGATGGTATGGAGAGGGGAGGCTGGTATGCATGGATGGCTGCTGATCTTCCATAAACAACCTTGCCCAGACTTGTGCCTTGGA
This sequence comes from Octopus sinensis, assembly GCF_006345805.1. Classification (NCBI taxonomy): domain Eukaryota; kingdom Metazoa; phylum Mollusca; class Cephalopoda; order Octopoda; family Octopodidae; genus Octopus; species Octopus sinensis. Next base: position 165,178 of record NW_021832015.1, read on the forward strand.
GGGGAACATTCTGGGTGCAATTCCATGGTCATTCATAACTGAAAGAGGTCTTTATCCTTCACCAATTTTTGTAGAAGGTGATATGTGGACTTGGACAAGGGTTCCAGCTGATCCAATCAATGGAACAGCCTGCTTGTGAAATTAACATACAAGTGACTGAGTACTCCACAGACACGTGTATCCTTAATGCAGTTCTCAAGGAGATTCATTATGACACAGAATATCACAAGGTTGGCAACTTGTACAACTTATTTCTGCCAACTGAGGGCACTGGAGCAATGCGAAAAATAAAGTGCCATTCTCAGGGGCACAATGTGCTACTGGGGATCGAACCCATGACCTTACAACCATGAACTAAATATCCTAACCATTAGGCCATCCTCCTCCACTTGATACTGGCATCGTTTGGACTGAACGGATGGAATGCTGTCCATATTGTTCAAATCAGACTAGATTCACAGTAGAGTCGGAAAGAATAAAGTTTGAACATTTTCAAGAAGATTCTAACAATTAAAGTCTGATACGCAATTTATTTTTGTGACTTTTGATACTGGGGTGGGGGTTTCAATTCACACAGTATTTTGTGTAAGGAGACCATAATGGACTGCAATAGTCAAGGTGAGGCCTGACAGACATAGAAAAATGATGAACAATTGTACCAGAATCTCTGGACTGGAAACTTCTAAGGATCCATGAACACATTCTGTTGGCCACATCAATTGTATTGTTGTTGTGTGTGCTCCAGCTTAGGCTCTTGTCCACAGTCACACCTAAGTCTCTGATGTTATTTGATGATAGGAGAGTCTTGCATGAGGAAAGACAATATGGCTAAGCGTACTCTCACTCCCAAAGTACAGCGACTGGAATTTGGCCTCGTTAACAGCATGTTCCACCCCAAACCAATCAAACTGCACCTTTTAGATCAAAATGAAGTTTTGTTCAGCCATGTGTGCATGTGTGCGTGTGTGTGTGTGTGTGTGTGTGTGCATACATGTGTATACACAGAGCAAAACCACTCAAAGGCTTTGGGCAGCCACAGACTACAATAGAAGCTATTTGCCCCAAGTTGCCATGTAATGGAACTGAACCAGAATCCAGCTCAGTTCCCAACCGCACAACAATGCCTGTAACCGTGATCTTCAAACAAACACTCCTAAACTTAACCATTCTTTTTCGCTTTTGTCTTTACAAAAACAGTAATTCAATGTAAGTTTGAAATCACTGAAGCATGTTTCTCTAACTTCCATTGTCAAAGAGAATTGATTTTTGTCAGGCAATAGATATTTTTTTAAACAAATCAGGTTCCCATCTTTGTATCAATTTAATTTTCAAACATTACCAACTACCTATAGACAAACACACAGATTTACAAGCGTTAGCATGATTATGTACACACACACATATATACATATGTATATACATACACACACACACATATACATATATATACTTATGCACACACACACATGCTTATACGCACACATATACATATATATATATATACTAGCATTAAAGACCCGGCGTTGCCAGGTCATAGTGCTAGTGCATGTATATATGTGTATATATATGTGTACATATTACATGTACATCTATATATATATACATCTACACATAAAATACAAAATACAAAGTTATATCTTGATATCGCTAGTGATAACAATACTCAAAATATATAACAGACTGGAATTGTTAGCCCGTCTCTTGTAATTTCGATCAATTGTATCTTGTCCTCCCTCTTGTATAGAATCCAGCCTGCCTCTACTTCTGGGGCGGGGGGCATTTAAAATTTTTTTCCGGGACGTCCTACGTCCCAGATATAAAGGTAAAAATAAAATATTTCCGCTTTGCAAGTTCGAGTCGAGTACTCCCCTGCACGCTCCGTTGACTCGAATCTTGCTTCTATTGTGGCGAATTAACCTCCTCTGATTAGATACCTTTCATAGTCGCACCAAGACACTTTTCGAAGGTGCTTTCCTCCATGTTGTTTTATTATTACCCACAAGGGGCGAACATAGATGGGACAATACAATCTGATGATGGGTTTTTACAATAAATCGGATTTAAAACTTTTCATGAAATTACAATAAATGGACAGAAATCGAATGATGGGACAGACCGGAAGACATTACGGGTGGAGTGGGTGCGGGTTTAGCTCGGACCCCACGAGCCCCGCCTCCCCACTGATACTTTTGGTTGCGCTTGGTATTACATTTATGTTGTATCATCCACTCGCAACTTTCGTGCTACATCTTTCCATCGTTTTTCATACACTCTCCTAGTCAGGCAAATTCTCTCCAGCCCTATCTTCCTTTTCAGGTGATAGATGAAATACTTCATCAAACCAGGGCCGGAGATGAACTTGCCTGACTGTAGACCTTTCATTCTCGTCTTCCATATCACCTCTTTCGCGATTGCTACTACAACGAGAAAACGAAACTTACCTTCATTCGCAAGGAAATCCGGTGGGTCAATTTTTGTAATCGACTCAGTCGACAGCTGTACTCTTCGTGTACTTGACAACAGCTGTTCGGCATAAACCCACACCTCAGACACGTCCGGACAATGAACAATAGCGTGCGGGACGGTTTCCCTATCCCGCCCGCATCTTGGACATATCGGACTGTCATGGCCACCGTGCCTTGCGAGTTTATCCCGAACAGGTAGAGCTCCTCTGTAGCATTGCCATGCCAGAGACTTCTGGAAGTTGTCCAGTGTCTTCGGCTTGAACGTACGTCGGAACAGACTGGCCAGCTGATTATCGTCGAGACCCAGGGCTTCTCCCAAGGTATCTTCACATTCCGCCTCTACCAACCCTCTATAGAAGAATGTGGTGGAACCCCCACCGCAGGAGTTGCCCGAGCGACGGAATAGCAGGAGAGCCTTGCGACACTCCGTGTACCAAGTACCAAGTTTCGATCTACGATTCAGCCAGGTTTCCCATCCACCGAAACTAGTGAACTTGGGAAACATCAGTTTTGCTAGCGAAGACCACACCCGTTCACCATCCAGGTAGAGCCACAGATGTCTTAACCTCAGCGCATGTCTGCGCATCATCAGCCAAGGCATCCCTAGCCCACCCTTTAACGGTTGTTGACAGCAAGTAGAGCGTTTCACAAGTGGTTTCCCGCCCTTCCACAAGAAGTAGAAGAGCTGTCTTTCCAACTTGATCAACCACGAATCAGGGCAAGGAACGACGGAAAGGCGGAAGGTGATAACCGATGCGATAAACACATTGGCCACCTCCGCCCTCCCTTTCAGGGATAGCCACTGCCAAGACCAGGTCTTGGCTTCTGCAGCCACGTTGCTCGTTACCTCGCCCCAATTCTTCTCTATTTGGAGGTCTGGACCGAACCAGACCCCTAGCAATTTAATCGGACCCTCCGTCCAACGTCCCACGACGCTGTCAGGAGGCATCGACTTGCCTCTCCAGGTGCCGAGTTGCAAGCCGACTGACTTTTCGCGATTAACTTTTGCTCCTGTCACCGTCTCGTAAACCTCTATGGCCTTGCCTACTTTACATAGGTGGTCCATTTCGGTTACGATGATGGTGATGTCATCCGCGTACGCTGACACTGATTTTCCATTACCTGGCTGTCTCAGGATGCCGCTCAGTTTTCGCAGTAATGGCTCTAGAGCCATCACGTACAAAAGCGGGGAGAGCGGACACCCTTGACGAACCGAGCGTTTGATTTTGAACGGCTTCGACAAGAAGCCGTTCACTCGAACTACCGAGTCGATGTTATCATAAATTTGGATAATCCACCTGAGGAAGCCAAGGCTCAGCCCGAACTGTGCCAGGGCAGATACCAGGTAACGATGGTCGACCCTATCAAATGCTTTAGATTGGTCTAAATGGACCAGTGCCCCACCCTTGCCAGAATCACTATTAAACCCCTCTATAGTGTACCGCATTAGATGGAGATTATCCTGAATGGTTCTGCCCGGAACGGCACATGTCTGTGCCTCCCCGATCAGACCATCCGCGACACGCGCCAATCTTTTCGATAACACTTTGGCCAAAATCTCCAACTCTGTGTTTAGCAGAGTGATGGGCCTGAAATTATCAATGCACTCCCCCTTGCTCGGGTCCTTTCTGACGAGTGTCACTACTCCCCGGCGCACAGATCTGGGTATAAGCCCGTTCTGCTGCCAGTTCGCATAGACCTCCACCAGTAGGTGCCCGAACAAGTCTGGCATACTCTTATATAACTCATAGGGTAGACCATCCAAACCCGGCGCCTTGCCCGCGCCGCAGTCCGCCATTGCCTCAACCACCTCCTCAGGCGTGATTGGCCCTTCACAGCCCTCCGCATCTCGCCCCGATAAGCGCGGCAGCCCGTCGAGTAGGTCCGTATAGGCCCTGCTCCTATCCAGTCCGTCGCACTCACCGAAAAGCTGAGCGAAGTGCTCCTGAAAGGCCTCACACATCTCCTCGGGCTCGTTTATCAACTCACCTTGTTGGTTCGTCAAAGATCGAATCGTGGCATCGTTACCATGCTGGGCTTCCACCACTCGGGCCCATCTCACGGCGTTGATTCCTTCACATCCCATATGGCGGATTCTAGCCCTGACAATGCAGCCCATGTGTTTGGCCTCGAGGTGCTGGTTTAACACCAGTCTCTTGGACGCCACCTGAGCCAGTTTTCATGGCTTCCTCTAATTCCTTAACTAGAGTAGTTTCCCTTCTAGCCTCTCTAGCCACTACTCCTATGCTATATCTAATAGACTCAAACTTGATGGCTCGTTTGAGGGCGTACCACCATTTGTTATTAATGATGGTACCAGATAGTGCCCTCTGAATTATGTCCCTAATCCGGTCTTTGTACTCCTTAATCGCCAAAAGGGACGTATTAAGTTTCCAGTAACCGGATCCTCTATTTTTAACCTTATCTATGTCAAGCTTACAAGTGACCATTTTATGATCACTGTAGCTGACCGGGTAAAACTGTGGACACTTAGCTATTTTACTGTCTACTTTTCTAATTAGTATTCTATCTAAAATGACCTGGAAGATCCGTCGCTGTTTGACCATGTCCACAATGGAGCGTTCGGAAATTCCAGCCTATAAGGATCTGCTAGCTCAAAGCGGCTTAGCAGTTCCATGAAGCCACTGTTACCTTTTCTATCTGGACGCGAGCCAACACAATCTACATCCGCTTTGCAAATTGTGTTAAAGTCTCCTAGCACAACTAATGAATGCGAAGTACCAAGAAAGTTTTCTAGTTCACGAAAATAATCACTTTGCCCTGTATGGTTGGGTGCGTAAATTGCAACCAGTCTGATAACTTTACCATTACTGAACGTCAAATCCATGACGACCAGCCTACCTTCTGGATCTGCAAAAATTAACTTTTTATCAGAAACCCGGTTTCTTTTAATTAGGACCAACACCCCACTTCCGCCAGTAGGACTGCCAGGAGAGAGAAAACTCTCGTAGCCGTCAAACAGCGGGAGCAGACCTCTTGGCCCCTCTAACCGGGTTTCTGTAGCAACAATAACATCTAAATTACGCGACCTGATATCATGCAGGAAGCGACCTTGCTTCCAGCCTGCTCCCAGGCCGCGCACATTCAAACAACCAACATAAATGCAATCCATTACTTACCTTTATATCAGTGGTTCGGTTTTCTCTCGTTCTTCCAACTCTTTTTCTGGGCCTCGTGGGGGAGTCTGACGTAGGCCCTCGAATATATGTGGAGATGTCACCTCCAATCTAAGTGGGCCTACGTCGTGGAAGAATTCGGATTTTATCCGCCCGTAATCCTTCCGGCCTATTCTGTAGATCACAAAGTTATTTTTCTCTTCCACTTTCTCTACCTTGGCCATAGCAGCCAACACGTTTCCTAGTCTGCTATTCGCTGCCTTTACGGCCATATATGAGTCCATTGTCTCTCTCTTCTTTTTTAAAATTATTCTGGGAGGGGTGGTATCCGTTTTTCTTTTTTTTTTTTTCGGTAATTTTTTCCACCCCTCCTCATTTATCTTTTCCTCGCTCTTGTTCTCCGCCGCTGGTTCTGCTGTCACCGTCACCTCCACACCTTCGGTCTTCCCTTCTGGGCCGTCCGACGTTGCTTCTGGTGACACTTCTATTTCTCTTGGCTTCGGTGCTTCCTGCGGTTTGGGTTGGGGTTGGCATTCCGCCCTTACATGACCCTTTTTCGCTATCTCTTCAGAGGTAAAACGCACCTCCACTGTACCGTATTTTTTACCTCTGTTTATATATGTTATTTTGTCCATTATTGGTTTCAAACATAACTCTATTTTTTTCTCCTCGATTTTCTGAATCATTCTTGTAGCTGTGTTGTACGTTTTGTAAATAATTCTTTTCCTCTCTATATCTTCATGTTTCTGTACATCTGCGACCACAGTCACTTCCGTGCCCTCTTTCTTTACACTGTCTGCGAATTTTTCTAGATTTTCCACGTTTATTGTTTTAATTTTTTTCCCAGCTACTTCAGCGAATTTTTTCGCTGGAGTTGATGCTGGTATTGATTTTTCTATTTTTTGGGGCGACGCCGCCTCCTTTTTCTTCGGCGATAACGCCTCTTTTTTTCTTGGCGACAACGCCTCTTTTTTTCCTGATGTCAACGCCGGGTATTCGTCCTCGCTCGTCACGGGCGAATAGGAGATGGGGGACTCCATCTTAAACAAATGGCTTTAACAAGCCTTTGGTAATTCAAAAATAATTGTAGTTTTCCCCACGGAGGGGGGAACACCAACGCGAAGACCTCGCGCGAAGGCTGACTTCTTCAGTTAAACAACAATAAACAAACAGGTATACAGACAATATAGAAAAACAGAGATAATACTATGAGAGCAAAATATATTGACTTACTAACAGACGCAAAAATTGATTTCCTCCATGTTGTTTTATTATTACCCACAAGGGGCGAACATAGATGGGACAATACAATCGGGAAAATGAATAATGAATTATGAAGTTTGTACAATGTGGTGTAATGCCCACTCGATCCCCGAAATCGAGTGGTTACATTTCGTCATTTGTTTTTTATTCGTCAACAATATTTCCAAATAAAACATTTTATACATTTTCAACATACATTTCAAAAATTTTACGAAGTTCAACATTTTTTTTTTCCAGAATTTAAAGTTCTTTTTATCATTTCCAAATTAAAGTTTTCACAATACCTTTTCTTTTATATATACTCCATTATCTCTACCAAATCTGAGTAAACTTCCATCGTTCGTGGCCACCTTGTAAGTCGGCATTTCATATGTTTTGACACGTTCTTGCCAGCTGCCTCGATGAACGCCTCGGCGTCGTTCTCGTGGACGAGCGCACCTGTTTCTTTCCATTCGGTGCCCATCCTGACCCACGTATATCCGTTTGTTACGTTTATTAAATCTTCCATCTTCTCACAGTGCCTGTGATGGATCAACGTTCCATAGTATTTGAATTTCTATTCGTACCTACGTTTTCTCTAGTTTTTCTCTTAGGACTTACTTCCTCTTTTTTCTCCTCCTCGGTTTCTCTCTTTCTCTCTTTTTGCTTTCTCTCTTCTTTTTTTTCTTCTCTGTCTTTTTGGCTCTTTGTCTGCCGTCTCTCTACCCTGTGCCTTGAGTTCCTTTCCTGTTGTTTCTTTTTCCTTTTTGCATACCATCTTTTCCTTTCTCTTGGTTCTGTTCCTTCTCTTGTTCTTTTCCTGTTTTTTCTCTTTCCTTTAATGTACTTTCCATTCTTCTCTTCTTCTTGCTTCTGCTTGGCTCCTTCTCCACTACTTCTGCACCCTGTGAATGTTGCTCCTTTTCTACTATCTTCTTCCCTTTGTTTTCATTTTCCTTCAGTGCGCTGTTACTTCCCTTCTCTTGTTGTTTCTCCGTTATTTCCTTTCTGTTTTCGCTGTTCTTTCCTTCGTGTTCGTTTTCCTTCTCTCCACTTTGTGTCTCTTTTTGCTCCGCTGTGAATTCATACAGCGGACATTCCTTTTTTATGTGCCCTCTTGATCCGCACAGGTAGCAATTCGGTTTTCTGCCTTCCACTATTACACTAATTGTTTTCTCGTTTTCTATTTCTATTTGGAAGGGAAATCTTTCGATGTCTTCCATTGTGGCCATCAGCCACAACTCTACTCCGAATCCCTTCCAATTTACAACGTTCGTCTCCTTAATTGACCCTATTTCTACTTCCTCTTTTGCTGCCCCAATAATGGCTGTTACCAGCATTTCTGTTTTAATATCTGGGGGCACCTTTGGGACTCTTACCCGTACCCCTCGTCTTCCTTTATACGTCGGCCACATGGTGAAATTTTCCGCTTTCAGGACAGTGGAAGACAATGAGGCCGCCACTTCCTTTGTTGCGCATCTCACCTCCACCGTACCATATTTCTTTCCTCTGTCTACAAAAGACTAGAGGGTCAATTCACTTTCTTCGGAAGGTTTCCTCGCGCGATATCAAATCAATTTACACAGAAAAAAATTTTACCGTCTAGTCACAGATAACAACACACATAGATTTCAGACATGTGATTTTATTACTACCCACAAGGGGCGAACATAGATGAGACAATACAATCGGGGAACTTAAAATAAGAAAGCGAATGACAAGAAAAGGAAAAAATAAAAGTAAAAAATGACATATGAAAGAATATTTACAATGAGATGTAAATGTCCACTCGATCCCCGGAATCGAGAGGTTACATTTTCGTCACATATATTTCACAAAATTTTCTTTTTTCTCTTTTTTTTTTTTTCTCCTCACAATTCTATACATATTCTATAATAGTTTCCACTTCTCTGAAGTCTATCACTGAGCCCTCAGGCAGCCGCTCTCTCACTCGAACCTTCGTGTAAAATATTACACTCTCTCCGGCAGCTCTGAGGAACTCAGCGGCTCTTTCTTCGGGGATTAGAGCAGTCTCCTGCCACCGATCGGTCATCCTGTTGACCCATATATGTCCCTCCGTTTTACATGTCAAGTCTTTCATTTCAGGGCAGAAATGGAAGGTTACTAACTTGTAGTAATAGTAATCCTGTTTCCGTCCTACGTTTTCCTTCATTTTCCTTTTCGGGCTTATTTCTTCCTTGTTCTCCTCTCTTTGTTTCTCTCTTTCTCTCTTTTTGCCTTCTTTTCTTTCTCCTTCCTTCTCTTGTCTTTTTGGTTCTTTCTCTGTTCTCTCTTTCTCTCGTGTTTTATGTTCCTTTTCTTTTTCCTTTTGTGTGCCGTCTTTTCTTATCGTTTGATTCTGATCCCTCTCTTGTTTTTTTCTATTGTTTCTTTTTCCTTTTTTTTTTCCTGACTCTGTTTTGGTTCTATTTCTTTCTTTTCTTTTATTTCTTTTTCCTTCATTGACTTATTATTTCCTTTCTCTTGTTGTTTTGTTTCCTTTTCTATGTTTTCTTTCTCATTTACAGTATTCTTCTTTTCTTCAAGTTCCTGCTCGCACTCCGCTACAAATTCATATAACGGGCACTCTTTTTTTAATGTGCCCCCTTGTCCCACACAAGTAACAGTTTGGTTTTCTCCCCTCTACAATTACGCTGAGGGTTTTTTCCTCTTCAATTTCAATTCTGTATGGAAACCTTTCAATATCCTCTTTTGTGGCCATCAACCACAATTCTACCCCATATCCTCTCCAGTTTACCGCGTTGGACTCCTTAATTAATTCCACCTCCACTTCCTCTTCTGCTGCTCCTAGAATAGCTGTTGCCAGCCATTCTGTTTTCACTTCTGGGGGTATATTCGGGATTTTAACCCGGACCCCTCTTCTTCCCTTGTATGAGGGCCACATTGTGAATTTTTCGGCTCTTAGTACGGTGGTAGCCAATGAGGCCGCAATTTCCTCCGTTGCACATCTCACCTCCACCGTACCAAATTTCTTGCCTCTACTCACGTAGGTTATTTTCCCCATTATGTCTCCCAGACATTTTTCAATTTCGTCTATCTCCACTCTTGCCAGTTTCTTCGTATTCTTGTCTTGGGTTCTGTATGTCACCGTCTTGCTTTCTTTATCCTCTTTTGCTTTCGCAGGGGGGATTAGCTTCACGCTATCACCCTCCCTTTTGAAGAGCTTTTCATATTCTTTGAGTTTCTCTTAAAGAAAACCTCCTTTATGATTATCGACGAATCGTTATTTTTCCCGGTGACCCCCGCGTAAGTCGCCATGACTAGAGGGTCAATTCACTTTCTTCGGAAGGTTTCCACACGTGGAGGCAAACGCCTCGCGCGATATCAAATCAATTTACACAGAAAAAAATTTTACCGTCTAGTCACAGATAACAACACACATAGATTTCAGACATGTTATTTCTTTATTACCCACCAGGGGCTACGAAGAATGGCGGACATAACAAAACATGGGGACATAGAACAACGTGATTAAATTTATGAGCAAATGAAAATGAAAAAATGATAATATGAAAGCGATGCTAACGGCCCCCTCCGCCAGCATCACTTACCTGTCCTTTTGTTTTCACTGTCACCTGAATGTTCATTCCCAATACGAAGACCATCCATATCCATTCTTACTCCGAAACTGTCCTCCATATTTTCCACGAATTCATCGCTCATTCTTGTATCTTTCACCTCCCAATTCTCCCTTTCACACCTCAACACAAACTCATCTATATTCTTCTTTTCCAGCACTGCATATCTGGTCCCATCCATTTCATACCATTCATACTCCTCCATTACCCTTGTAACTTCTTTCTGTTCAGTCACAATATAAATGTTCGGCCTGGGTTCGTTTTCAAACTCTTGTCTGTCTGTATTATTATTTTTCTTTTGTTTTCTTGTTGGAGGGGAGCGGGTGGGTTCACTGTCTGCAGGGGAAGGGTGGGATTCAGAGGGTGCGGGTGGTGTTGGGGTGGGTTGGGGCTTCGCACAGTTTTTCTTTTTCTTTCTTTTTCTCTTTTTTCTTCCTTCTTCCCACTCTTGTTGCATCTCCTCTTCTTCTGTCGTTTCTTTTTCCGTTTGGTTCTCTTTGGTTTCTTCCTCTTTTGGGGCTTCCGCGACGATTTCCTTTTCTTTTTCCTTTTGTGGGGGAGGGCAGTAGGCTCTTATGTGACCCCTCAGGCCACACTTGTAGCACCTGGGCGCCCTACCCTCCACCCACACTCTCATAATAATATTTCCAGTTTTTATACTGTCCGTAAGCTTTTCTATATCTTCCGCCTCCGTCTGTATGTTCATTACTAGTGTGGCACCTCTCACGCCTTCATATTTCATAATGGCGTGGAGGATGTCCACTTTATCTTCATTTCCTTTGATAACCGCAGCCGTTATTAATTCGCCCTCTAGGTGTGGAGGTATTCCTTCCACCCTAATTCTGGTGGTCCTTCTATTCAAATACGAGGGGAACAAGTAAAACTTTTCTGTACTCACCACCTTGGCTGCTATATTCCTGGCTGCTTTCTCACTTTTAAATTGTACCGTTATGGTTCCATATTCTAATCCTTTTGTCGTGTACACAATTTCTTCTCCTGTCTGTTTGAAAGCCTCTTCAATTGCTTCCATGTTAATCACTTCCATTTTTCTACCTCCATTCATAAATACTTTATATTTAATGGTTCTACGATGGAACCAGTCTCCGCGCCCTGCTAGAGGCAACAGCTCAACCTCTCCGTTCTCCTCCTCCTTCATGAACTCCTGGAAGTCCGTCAACTTAGCCAGGTCTATCTCTTTTTCTGTTGACTTCTTCGTTATACCTGCGTAGGTGCTTTCCATTTTTTTCACCGCCAACTCCTCCTCAGATGTCGACGAATTTTCAGAGAAATTTCTCCCTTCCATCTCATCCGTTTGGTAGAGGCGGCTCATAGTCGCCTCAGACCGAAAAACGGCCTCCCGAACCGAATAAGTGCAACGCGCAGAACCAGTGAAACGCGAAACCGCATCAACGACGTTCAAAATTTCACAACAACAACCATTCACTTTTTGTTCTTTTTAACCGAATTTCACAGAGCGCAAAAAACACACCCGTTCAATCTTCTTTTTTCTCTACATTGTATACTTTATAGACAATAGTCTTTTCTTTAATCTAATTTTTTATTATCCATCTGGACTATTCCATTTCTGCACGCTAATTTTATTTTTAATTTATTCCCATTCATGTGAAACCACTTATTCAAGTTCATGTCATTGATGCAATTTTATACCAATTGCTATTTTTACTTTTGTTATGTTACGATTATATTATACTTTAGTTTGATTTTAATATTACTTACCACATATAATTCAATTGTTATTATTATTTTTATTGTTAAAATGAAAGTATCTGACATAAAATAGAGAAACGTTTTTGTTTCACTTTTAACACGTAATACTGAAATAGTAGAGAAGATATCATATTCCTATGGGCTCGCTCTAGGCAAGAAGTTGAACATTTTTTTGCCCATGAAACTACATGGACCCTAAGTAAAGCATGTGTAAAATTTGAATGAAATTGGTTGTGTAGTTCTCAAGTTTTAGGGAAACACACACACACAGACAGACAGACAGACACACACACACTCTCAGTTTTATATATATAAAGATATATACATACATATATATCATCATCATCATCTTCATCATTTAGCGTCCGCTTTCCATGCTAGCATGGGTTGGACGGTTCAACTGGGGTCTGTGAAGCCAGAAGGCTGCATCAGGCCCAGTCTGATCTGGCAGTGTTTCTACGGCTGGATGCCCTTCCTAACGCCAACCACTCCGTGCTTTTTACGTGCCACCCGCACAGGTGCCAGACGGAGCTGGCAAACGGCCACGGACGGATGGTGCTTTTTACGTGCCACCCGCACAGGTGCCAGACGGAGCTGGCAAACGGCCACGGACGGATGGTGCTTTTTACGTGCTACCAGCACGGAGGCCAGGCGAGGCTGGCAACGGCCATGAACGGATGGTGCTTTTACATGCCACCGACACAGGGGCCAGGCGAGGCTGGCAACGGACACGAATGGATGGTGCTTTTACATGCCACCGGCACGGAGGCCAGTCGGGGAAGTGCTGGCAACGGCCACGATCGGATGGTTCGCTTACTTTTCACCGGCACTGGTACCACATCTGCAATTTCCATTGATGTTGATCGACTTCGATTTTGGTTCTGCTTTCTGATATCTGATTTGATTTGGTTTGATTTTGATTTTGATTTTGATTTTGATTTTTGATTTTTGATTTTCACTTGCCTCAACGGCTCTTCACAAGTGGAGTTTTGTGTCCCAAGAAGGAAAGGTATGTAGGCCACAGGTTATGTTCTCACTAGTCTTGCCGGGTCTTCTCACGCACAGCATACTTCCATAGGTCTCGGTCTCTAGTCATTTCCTTGGTGAGACCTAAAGTTCGAAGGTCGTACTTCACCACCTCGTCCCAGGTTTTCCTGGGTCTGCCTCTTCCACAGGTTCCCTCAACTGCTAGGGTGTGGCACTTTTGCACACAACTATCTTCAGCCATTCTCGTTACATGACCATACCAGCGCAAACGTCTCTCTTGCACACCACAACTGATGCTTCTTAGGTCCAACTTTTCTCTCAAGGTACTTACACTCTGTCGATTATGAACACTAACATTACACATCCATCGGAGCATACTGGCTTCATTTCTTGCGAGCTTACGCATATCCTCAGCAGTCACAGCCCATGTTTCACTAACATGTAGCATGGCTGTACGTACACATGCATCATACAGTCTGCCTTTTACTCTGAGTGAGAGGCCTTTTGTCACCAGCAGGGGTAAGAGCTCTCTAAACTTTGCCCAGGCTATTCTTACTCTAGCAGTTACACTTTCAGCACACCCACCCCCGCTACTGACTTGGTTACCTAGGTAGCGGAAGCTATCAACTACTTCTAGTTTTTCTCCCTAGAACGTGGTATAAGTTGGTCTCTGCACATTTTCAGTGTTTATTGCTCCTGAGCATCTGCCACAGATAAAAACTATTTTCTTAGTTAGCCTTCCTTTGACATTGCTACACCTCTTATGTATCCATAGCTTACGCTTGGTGCACCTTATAGAGTTTCTACCTACGCCTTTTTTACAGATCGAGCAAGGCCATCTACCTGAAGGCGTTTGTGATTGGTCTACCTTCCTACTTATTAGGACTTTGGTTTTGGTTAGGTTGATTCTAAGGCCCTTCGATTCTAAACCTTGCTTCCACACCTGAAACTTCTCCTCCAGTTCTGATAGTGACTCAGCAATTAGAGCAAGGTTGTCAGCGTAGAGGAGCTCCCAGGAGCATCCTGTCTTGAATTCCTCCGTTATTGCCTGGAGGACTATGATAAATAGGAGGGGACTGAGGACTGAACCTTGGTGGACCCCAACCTCTACCCGGAATTCTTCACTGTACTCGTTGCCAACCCTCACCTTACTAGCAGCGTCTCTGTACATGGCTTGCACAGCTCTCACTAACCATTCATCTATCCCTAGTTTCCTCATTGACCACCAGATAAGGGATCGGGGGACCCTGTCGAAGGCTTTCTCCATATCAACAAAAGCCAGGTACAGAGGCTTATCTTTGGCTAGGTATTTCTCCTGCAGCTGTCTTACCAGGAATATAGCATCAGTAGTACTTTTCCCTGGCACGAACCCAAACTGCATCTCATCTAAGCTAACTCTCTCTCTAATTAGTTGGGCTATAACCCTCTCCATGACGTTCATTACCTGATCCAGCAGCTTGATACCCCTGTAGTTATTTGTATCTAGGGCGTCACCTTTACCTTTGTAGCAGTTGACTATTATGCTGCTACACCAGTCATTGGGTATGACTCCTTCGTGTATCACCTGGTTAACTATACGGGTGACTAGGCTATAGCCAACACTACCAGATATTTTGAGCATCTCTGCAGTAATTCCTGATGGGCCAGGGGCTTTCCCTGTTTTCATGCTTGTAATTGCCTTAACTACTAAGGAACTGTCAACTCAGATTGCTGGTCCCTCTGTTGGGTCGACATTCGGCAGACTCTCTTTATCCCATTCATTTTCCTCATTCAGCAACCTTTCATAGTGGCGTCTCCAAACCTCTCTCTTTCCATCCTCATTTAGCGCAAGTGAGCTGTCATCCGTGCAAACATATTTTTCTCCTACCACATCACGATTCTCTCTCACACACTGTCTTACAACACGAAATACCTCCAGTCTTTCATCCTCACGGCGCAGAACATTGGCAAATCTTTTCTTATCTGCTTCCCCTCTGGCTAAATACACCTGCCTCCTAGCTTCCCTTCTGGCACTCTGATACACTTCCCTGCTACCACCGTTCTTCCAGGCCTGTTTCTTTTGTCTAATAGCCCTGTCAACAATATTGTTCCACCACCACGTTATTTTGGGTCTTTGCACCAGCCACAGATCTGGTCAGTGGCTTTCAGCAGGTTGTCCCTTAGAAGCGTCCAGTTATCTTCTACCCCATGTGTAGCTATACCCCCTTCTATTTCGTCAAAGGCTTCAAGTAACATGTCTCTAAATCTCTGTCCATTTGCAGGATACATACACACACGTATATATATATACACATGCACACATGCTTATACACACACACACACATATCTATACTGATGAAAAGATGATTACTTCAAAATGTTTGCCTCCATCGATCTGAGTAAAGGGCACTTCAAACTAACCTGGTGTGTTCATAACTTTTTGCCTACAACAAGAATATTTTTCCGTGACAAAATGCAGGGAAAATGGCCTTCTTATGGATTCAAATATATCCCAAGCAGATTTGAACTGGTAATAAGTTCATATATATATATATATATATATATATATACGAGAGGGTACCCAGAAGTAACCAGAAACGTTTTCTGTGGGACAAGCTCATTGTAGTTCAGGCTTCTGCTGCTAGAAGCCACTTGATGCAACCCTCAGGCATCAGTCTGCCAACTGGCGGTATCATGTATAGTTGTACTACCATGTGGTGCCTCTTTGTTTTGTAATGCTTCTCCGCTGTTCATCGATTTTTGCGATGCCTGAAACAAAGGAACAGTGTGCTCCCATGAAATTCCGTTTTCTGCTGGGGAAAATAGCATCCGAAACAGTTGTTATGCTTCAAATAGCTTACGAGGACATTGCCATGAGCAAAACACAAGTTTACAAGTGGTTTCCATGTTTTAGGGTCACTGGTCACTTGAAGACCAACCCCATTCAGGATGACTATCGATCTCCCGGACGAATGAAAAGATCAGGAAAATTGATAAACTGATTTTGGAAGACCGTTACCGAATAATTGATGAACTTGTTGATATGACTGGTATGTCATGGAGTTCTTGCCAATGAATTTTGAGTGAGGAATAGCAAATGAAAAGAGTTTCTGAAGGAAGATCAAAAGCAGTCACAACTGAATGCATGCCATGAACTGAAAGAACAGGTGGAAGTTGGTCCGGACTCTTTTCATTACTTGTGATGAAACCTGGTGCTATGGAATTTACAGATGTGGAAGAGGTGAAGAAAAAAAAGCAACATCACTTCACAAGAGTTCCAGCATTGCTTTGAATAGTGGAAAACGCACCTGGATCAATGCATTGCTTCCAAAGGAGAATACTTTGAAAGGGATAAATGTGTAAACATGTTAAACTAAGCGAATGAAATAATATTGCAAAATTCCTGTTCCTTTTGGGTACTCCCCTTGTATACCTTTAAAATTTTCCACTAAAAGTTGATGTTAAATGACAATATACAATAGTGCATTATTTACCATGAGAGGATCTCTCATAGAAGCAGAGATGATGTCAGACAAATTGGTGTCAAAAGGACTAAGGACTCTTGAACAGTGTGCCTGAACCCAGGCAGTTGTGTTGCTGGCAGAGCATTGTGAGCTCACAAGGGGACACTTTGGTGACTTGCTGAGTTTTGAGAGGTTGTGACTTTCTTAGAAATAAAAATTTTAAACTAAATACAATACTTGCAGTTTAAGCATTTTTTTTTCAAGAAAAGCTTTGTTGTGAGTAAAAGAAGTATAATGTTATCAGTCAGCAGAATATTGAATGATTTTGCACCCAGGTTCAATATGATATTACTAAGCCCTTGTCTTCTTTAATAATTTCCTTAAAAATTTAACATAGGTGGTACAAGTTCATTCAAAGAGTCTCATGCTGGATAGGATAACTTCAGAAAATATGAATTCAATGCACGAAATTAACTTGTTTCATTAAAATAATTTGCAATTCAAAAATTTGTTTTACTATGCATGAAGAGAGGGTATTTGTAAATATCAATCATTAAGTGAGGATGCTGAGCAACAAAAGACTGAGAACCCTTGCTCTAGATCAGGGCTGGCCAACCTGAGGCCCACAGACTTTTATCTTGCGACCCACTTGATACTTTCTTGTGTTTAATTTCAAAATAAAATTGTTTGTGTAAAACATTTGCTTCAAAATAAATTTAAAATCTTTAAGTAGTAATAAAGCAATAACCTACAATTCTATAATTTTAAACAAACACAAAGTATGAAAGATTGTTGAGTCTGTAATTTGATTTTTTTACTATTAGTGCCTAAAGTATACAAACAGCCCTCAAAGAACTTTCTGTGATAAAAGTGGCCTACAATATAATTCGAGTTGGCCAGGCTTGCTCTAAATTAATGAAAGGCAAAAAACCCAACTCTCAAATGATTGGAAGGGAGTTTTTAAATACTAAGCGTATAATGAAAAATAATGCAACTTAATCTTGCATTCTACAAACTGTCTGCAACATAGATGCAGGCACAGCTGAGTGGTAAGAAGCTTGTTTCTAAACAAAACACATTCAGGTTCAGTCCCACTTTCTGGCACCTTGTGTATCTTCTATTATACTATAGCCCTAGGCCAGACAAAGCCTTGAGAGTGGATTTTGTAAAGAAAAACAGAAAGAAGCCCGTCATGTGTGTGTGTGTGTGTGTGTGAATGCATGTGTGCATGTTACTGTCTCCTTACCTTGACATTGCATGACATATTAAACAAGTGTCACCATCATACAAGCAGTGTTCTGTGTTTCCAATCTTCCATGAAAACATGTCTGGTCTGGGGAAATATTACTTTACATGGAAACAGATGAGGGTTTGTGACAGGAAGGCCAACCAAATATAGAAAATCTACCACAGCCAATTCCATCTGATGCATGTGAATGTGGGGAAGCAGACATTAGAAAAACGATGATAATTCATCGGTTCCATTATTGCTTTATGTTATTCATTTTCATCTTTTTTTTTTGTCTTCTCATACTGCAAAAGTATTTGTTGAAGTAGTTTTCTTTCTGTTTTGTTTTGTTTTATTTTGACTGTATTTTAATAGATGAATGTTCTTTCTAATAATTGTAGAGTTGGAGTAGACATGAGACTATTTACATTGTTTACATTTGACGGATATTTGTCCTCATCTTGTTTGTTGTTAACACAATGTTTCGGCTGATATACCCTCCAGCCTTCATCAGGTGTCTTGGAGAAATTTCGAACTTGGGTTCTCATTCCTGGGGTATTATTTGATGTTATTGTTATTATTATTATTATTATTATTATTTTTATTATCATTATTGAATTATTATTGAATTTGGAGGACAGCCAGAATAGAAGTAACAGTACTAACCACAAGATTCCGAGTTCAATTCCAGGCAGTGACCTAAACAACGACGTCGGCGGCGGCGGCGGCGAAAAATACCCCAGGGGTGAGAACCCAAGTTCAAAATTTCCCCAAGACACCTAATGAAGGTTGGAGGGTATATCACAATTTTTCCTTGTGGAGAGACACATCACAAATAACCTTTGTAAGATCTGCATTTAGAATTATATGAGTTACCAGCTATGCACCACTTCCAACTTACAGCCATATGATAATGATCTCTAACTTTGGCACAATGTCACATATTTAGAGAAGAGGTACTGAATGTAGAAGATTCAAAATTTTAGTCATTTTTAGGATTAATTATTTTGTCAACTTAACAGAGATGAAAGGCAAATTTCCCATCAGGCATGTCATCTCAGAACATTGAAGTCCTTTACTAAAATACTTCTTCAAACTCTTTTAACCAACCACTCTGCTCTTTCTGTCACTTAGCCATCTCAATAATAACAATAATCCTTTCTACTATAGGCACTAGGCCTGAAATTTGAGGCAAAGGGGTCAGTCAATTACACACAGTGCTACTCAACTGGTACTTATTTCACTGACCCCCAAAAGAATGAAAAGCAAAATCTTCTTCAGAGGAATTTGAACTCAGAACATAAAGATAGACAAAATGCTGCCAAGCATTTTGCCCAGCATACCTACAAATCTGTCAGCTTGCAACCTTAATAAAAATAATAATAATAATAATATAATAATAATAATAATAATGATAATAATAATAATAATAATAATAATAATAATAATAATAATAATAATAATAATGCATTCTTTATTAACCACAGGGGTTGACAAAAAAGTCAAGGACATTACAGGACGATATATGGAAAAATATTTAAACAAGGGAAATAACAAAATCAAAATAAAGTCTCCAAAACAAGGGGGAGACTTTTGAGGGCGACTTGTAGAAACCTCCCAAAAGCCACAGTCACCCTGACCACTAAAGGCAAGTATTCTCTCCCAGTTATCCTCCTCCAGTTTACAGACACAGTCACTCAGACTATGCTCACCTCTCTCATCTACCTTTCAACAGATTTGTCAGTCAACAGCACTTCCCTCTCTGCCCTCATTTTCATTTTCAAGCTTGAAGAAGTTAAAGACAGCTTGGTCAAAGAGATTTGCAAACCTTTCAATCCAATCCACCACACCTCTTTCACAAAAGCCACCAGATTGATAAAGACTACTTGCCCTTCCCAGCCAAAGAAAAGGAGCAGAACACTTTTCAAAATAGACTCAGCTGATAACCAGATCTAAATAATAATAATAATAATAATAATTGCTTTTTATTTAGAGATAAGGCCAAAAGTACTAGACTGTTGTTTATTTTCTTGACCCCTCCCCAAGGGTTGAAAGGCAAAGCTGACTTCAGCAGGAATTGAAACCAGAATGTAGAGATAGAAGAAATACTGCAAAGCATTTTTCCACCATTCTAATGATTCTGCCAGCTCATTGCATTTTTTTCTTTCTTTCTTTTTCTGTGGTAACACAAAGAAGCAAATATGAGAATTGTAAATATATTGGCAAGACTTTAAGGCAGGCAGTGATGAGGAGGAGGAGGAGGGGCAGCAAGTAAGGAGGAGGGAGAGACATTATGGGTTGTGTGTGTGTTACAGTCAAAGACACAGAACAATTACAAAGATCATAATGCATTCAATGGATAACAATAATAATAATAATAATAATAATAATAATAATAATAATGATAATGATAATAAATTCTTACATAAGAATAACAATTAAGGAAGATGATTTGGTATATTCTTAACAATCATGCTTCTTCTTTGATAGAGAGCCAAGAAACCATCTTGCAAAGGTATATAAACTAAGCATTACACCACAAAGAATAACAACAACAACAATTAAATTATTCTAATAATAATCCTTTCATATGCAACCATAAAACCTTCAACAAAGGCATGATGTATTGGACATGTAGAGTTATAATTCTTTCCTAATATAATGATAGGAATTTTAATGGGGTTTTTTTGTTTTTTTTCCACAAAGCCACAAAACCTGAGACTTAAAAAAAAGAGAATTGGTAATGAGTTGCAGACTTAGCTCACTAAACAAAAAATAATTTTTAAGGTTGGCACAAGGGCAGGAGTTTTGTGGAGTTTGAGGGAAAACAGCAATTAAATTTACTTCAGTTCTTGACTGGTAATTCATCCCGAGATCCAACCACATTACGCAATTAGCCCATCATAATTATATTTTTGGACATACGGTAGTAAGCAAGGGAAGAAGAATCTATTAATAGTGACCCCACCAAAAAGAATTTTGACATATTTTCTCAACTGTAGAAAGATAAATGGCAAGTCACCTAGCCACCCGCAACAAGATTTGAACTGAAGGGATCACACAGATGTAGCCAGATATGCCTCGAGGCATTTTCTCCACTCTTCTACAGATGCAATCACAGCAAACCTAACAATGAGAGATTTTCAATCATTATGTTTCAAAGGAAAATGTTATTCAAAGAAACATGGAAAATATTTAATTATATAGGCACAGGTGTGGCTGTGTGGTAAGAAGCTTGCTTCCCAACCACATGGTTCTGGGTTCACTCCCACAGCATGACACCTTGGGCAGGTGTCCTCTACTATAACCTCAGGCCGACCAAAGCCTTGAGAGTAAATTTGATAGATGGAGATTGAAAGAAGCAAGTCATGTATATATATATATATATATATATGTATGTGTGTGTGTGTGTGTGTGTGTATACATATATATATTTTTATATATATATATATATATATAATATATATATATATATATATATATGTATATGCGTCTATGTTCCCATAACTTAGCAGTTCAGCAAAAGAGACTGATAGAATAAGTACAACGCTTAAAAATAAGTCCTGGGATCAATTCATTCAACTAAAAATTCTTCAAGGCAGTGCCCCAGCATGGCCGCAGCCTAATGGCTGAAATAAGTGAAGGAATAAAAGATAAAAGATGTAGGAGAGATGCATTGAGGAGCCCAGTTTCAGTTTGGCAGAAGTTGTTGTTATGCTTCTTCATGGTTGAGTAATTTCTTCTGCTTTTTTGAAGAAAATAAAGGTTTCATGTTTATGTATTTCAAATATATCAAAAGCCCTTTGGAGAGAAACAGTTGTTTGAAAAAATAGTTTTATACAAGAGAATTTATTAGAATCAGTGTAAATTTGATATTGTAATATAAAAATTTGATGCAGGAACATTATTCATACATATTTGTGTGTGTGAAGAGAGAAGAGGAGAGAGTTTTAATATTCAAAAACAGAAAGTACTTCTGCACATTGGTAAAAAGTCCAGGGAAATGTAAAATAAAATGATTATAAAACTGCACTATTAATACAGCACAAACAATGGCATTCTAAGAACTTATCTGCACAAGCTAAGAAAAACATTAAATTAAAATTTCATAGAAAATGTGGACAGTAGGAGTGGCTGTGTGGTAAGTATCTTGCTTTCCAACCACAGGGTTCCGAGTTCGATCCCACTACATGGCACCTTGGGCAAGTGTCTTCTATAGCCTTGGGCCAACCAAAGCCTTGTGAGTGGATTTCGTAGACAGAAAGACAGAAACTGAAAGAAGCCCGTTGTATATCTGTATATGTATGTGTGTGTGTGTGTGTGTGTGTGTGTGTGCTCCAGCAGCATGGCTGCAGTCAAATGACTGAAACAAATAAAAGAAAAGCCATTTTGACCCTTTACCATTCAGACTGATTTCTCAAATATAATCCTTATTTATCCACAGTGTTTTGAATTAATCATGCATAATCTAGCAGCTTTAAGATGTGATTGTTTATTTTTAGAATGACATTGTAGGTTAGGTGTGAGAGACTGGATCCAGCTGCTTTGAACATAAAGCATATTTGGTCCCAGATATGGCTGGCTTAAATGCAAAAGGGTAAATGACTTATGTTTCAGTAAGTTTTATATATATCTATGACATACTGCTCACATATTTATTAAATATTGCAGTCATAACAGCAACATACTATATTTGTAGTTATTTCATAATATGGAACTCACAACATAATATTCATGCTCTCAGACATTTTCATTCTGTGGATATGGATATATCATCATCATCATCATATGCCCATTTTCCATTGTGGCAAACCAGGCTCCAGTTGTCTGTTTTGACATGGTTTCTCTGAGTGGATGCCCTTCCTAATGCCAACCACTTTACAGAGTGGAGTGGGTGCTTTTTATGTGGTGATGTATGTTTGTTGTTTCTATGTCTCTTTCTCTCTTTTCAAATAAATTTAACAATTGTTTCAGTGGGATTTTAAACAGATAAAGTATAAAATTCCACTTTATCCATATCTATCTATCTAAATATGTACAGAGTTGGCCAAAAGTCACCCGACAGTAAATCAAAATTCCATAAATACTATCTGTAGTTCTATATTGACTCGAATGGGAAAATGTGTTGCTCAAGAAGGACTTCAGTTCGAACAATTTTCATGATGTTTCATATTTAGATGCTTTTTATTAAATTCATTCAGTTGATAAATCTTGGAATTAAATGGGTTCCATTTACTGCCAGGTGACTTTTGGCCAGCCCTGTATATGTGTGTGTGTGTGAGCGAGAGAGAGAGAGAAAGAGAGTTTGTATTGGTTTGTGTGTATGTGTGTGTGTGTGTGTGTGTGTGTGTTTCATGTGATATTCCTGTCTGTGGAAGCATGAAGAAGAATATAAAACATGGGGTGTGAAGAACACTGGATATTGTGACAGAAGAAACAAAATGTATTATTTTCAAAGAGAGAAAAGTCACTTGAACTGTTTTCAGGATTTTAATCAGTAAAAAGTAACATCAAACGCATCAATTTGTGAAAGAAAGGCCATTCTGGAATACGAATTTAAGAAATTATAAAACTTGCATATAATTTCATAATTGTTTGTTTTGTGCATAAATAATTCTTCCTTCAAAACAATTGTAAATTAATTTTTTTCTCTTCGATAATTTAAATTACATATGTATGTGTGTGTGTGTGTGTATGTGTGTGTGTGTGTGTGTGTGTGTTTTTCATAAACAATTGGACAAGGCACTGACAGCTCTTGCTAGAATCTAAGATGTCTAAAAGTCTGTAGACTTGAAGCGAAAGATATATAATATATTGTGGAAAATGGTGATGATTGATGTTTTAAAATATAAGAAAATTATATTTTATTAGATATGAAAATTATATTTCATTATCATAATTATAGATATCATCATCATCATCATCATCATCATCATTATTATTATTAATATTATGCACCATGTTCATTTGTTATTTTATAAAGAAGTTGTAAAGACTAAATAATTCATTCAGCCTTTATAATGAGTGGAATAAACTGATTCAGTCCCTCTTTTGGTTTTGTCTTTGTCATAAGACCATCATTTCAAAGCTGACTTTATAGCATTTTAGGAACATCGTGCATTGAGCAAAGTGACATTGTAGTTGTTAGTATGGAATGCAAAGAGCAGATTTGTTATCTTTGAGTCACTATTTCTTAACCCTTTAACATTCAGATTCTTCTGTCAAATTTAATGTCTATTGATTGATATTGTCTTGAATTAGTCACACATCGTCTTATAGCTGTGAGATTTCGATGCTATGATTGTAAATTTTTAGAACGACATTGCAGGATAGGTGTAAGAGGCCACATCTTGACAGTCAGAACATAAAACAGAATATTTTGGCCAGATACAGCTTGTTTAAATGTGAAAGGGTTAAGACAAAGCCACAAGTAAACATTAATAATGGAAAAATTAGTCAATTAACAAAGACCCACTTCCTGGTATTTCTCAATCTTGGAAAGAAGAAAGGCAACATCAACCCCTTACAAGATTTGAACTTTCAAGATTACAGGGGCATAACAAGATACTGCAAGGAATTTTGGTCAACTGTTCTACAGAGTCTATCATGATAATAAAATTAATATTTGAAAGAAATGTGAAAAGAATGTCATCATGAAAGCTAGTGTGTGTGTTTACATATAGGAAGTGTATTTCTTAAAAGACACTTGTGATCCTTTGGCTCTTTTGTATTCAGAACATTCAGGCAAATGTCATGTTTATTTGTTTTGAATTAATCAAGCATTGTCTTGTAGCTTCAAGATTTTGATGATGTGATTGTTTATTTTTAGAAGGACATTGTAGGATAGGCGTGAGAGGCTGAATCAGACCAGTTTGAACATACAACAGGTAGAATAGTTAAGCCGGTTATGGCCAGTTTAAATGCTAAGCAGATTAAACAAAGGAATAAACTGTAAATACATTTAGGTGAAGGATTAGAAGAATGGATTTCAAAAATGTAAGATAAAAAGAGATTCTGAAAACTGCAAATGATTTTGTGAGAAATAAATGAATGGTGGGGTTGGAGAAAGAGAGAGAGAGAGGGTGTGTGTGTAGCTATACACACTCAAAATGTCAACAATAATTAAGGCCTGAAAATATAAGAAAACTATATCATTTCATTAATTACAAAGTAGTGATAAACAAAAAGTTGTTTATGTGAAAAACTTCAAAACATTCCAATTCCATTTTATTTTGTCTAGATTTTCATTGAAATTATTTTAAAATAATATTAGTTGTGGGGTGTGGTGGTTTAAACAGGAAGAGCCTATACCCCTATACCCAACTTCACTTGCCGTTTGCTTTTTATCAAAACCAGGCAGGTATTCTTTTATTTGTTTCAGTCATTTGACTGGGGCCATGTTGGGGCACTCCCTTGAGTTGAACAGATTGATCCCAGGACTTATTCTTTGTAAGCCTAGTATTTATTCTATTGGTTCTTTTGCTGAACCGCTAAGTTATGGGGACGTAAACACACCATCAACGGTTGTCAAGCGATGGTGGTAGGGACAGACACAGACATATATATATATATATATATATATATATATATATATATATATATATATATATACACAACAGACTTCTTTCAGTTTCCATCAAACAAATCCTCTCATAAGACTTTGGTTGGCCCAAGGCTATAGTAGAAGACACTTGCCTAAGGTGCCACACAGTGGGACTGAACTCAGAACTATGTGGTTGGAAAGCAAGCTACTTTCCACACAGCCACTCCTGCACCTATATATATATATATATATATATATATATATATATATATATATATAAATTTTTGAATTTTATATTTTATATATTTTTTTAAAATTTTATTTCTATGTATTGGTTTATGATTTTCACTGTTTGATTTGCCGAATAGTGGTTTTATCTCTAATTTAATATATATATATATATATATATATATATATATATATATATAATGGTGAAGTTGGGAGAGAGAGAGGACTTAGTTATGAACTAATCAACCAATCAACATACTTTTCCCCTCAAAAATTATTTAATGTCAAATTTTTCCTGAAATATTTTCCACATATAGGCAGAGACATGGCTGTGTGGTAAGAAGCTTAATTCTCAACCTCATGGTTCCAGGTTCAGTCCCACTGCATGAAACCTTGGGCAAATGTCTTCGATTGTAGTCCCAGACTGACCAAAGCCTTGTGAGTGAATTTGGCAGGCAGAAATTGAAAGAAGCCAGTTGTGTGTGTGGTGGTGGTGGGGGGGGGTGTTTGTTTCTTTCCACTGCTTGACAACTGGTGTTGGTTTGTTTACATTCTAGCAGTTCAGCAAAAGAAACCATTAGAACAAGTACCAGGCTTAAAAGGAAAAGTACAGGAATCAATTCGTTCAACTAGAAGTCTTTCAAGGTGTTGCCCCAGCATGGCCGCAGTCTAAGACTGAAACAAGTAAAACATAGAAAATTAAAGATAATCTTCCCTAATCGATAAAATAAAATTTTGTTTTTGTTCTGTTTTTATATTCAGTTTGGTTAACTTTATATTATTGTCTTTTGTAACTGAACAGTAAACCCTGAATTGGAAATTGGAAGAAATGGTTGAACTCTTGAGAGTAAGGCATACAGAGTTATGAGCCTTGTCCAAAGGGAAATCAAAGTTTAAAATCATAACTTAGTGGTCATGGGGTTCAAAGTGTGTGTGTGTGTATATCATCATCGTCGTCGTCACTTAATGTCCACTTTCCATGCTGGCATGGGTTGGACAGTTTGAGGACTGGTAAGCCAGAAGGCTGCACCAGGCTCAATCTGATCTGGAAACGTTTCTATAGCTGGATGCCCTTACTAATGCCAACCACTCCAAGAGTGTAGTGGGTACTTTTACGTGCCAGTCAGGCAGTTCTGGCAAGGACCATGCTCAAAAAGTGTTTCTTACATGCTACCTGCACAGGAGCCAGTTTGGCAGCACTGGCAACGACCATGCTCGAATGCTGTTTTACATGTGCCGGTAAGGCAACGCTGGCAATGATCACACTTGAATGGTGCTTTTTACGTTCCACTGGCACGGAGCCAATCCATGGCCCTGGCAACAAACATGCTCAGATGTGCTTTTAACGTTCCACTGGCACAAGTGCCAATCAGGCAGTACTGTCATCAGCCATGCAGTGACTTTGATTTGATTTCACTTGCCTCAATAGGTCTTTGCAAGCAAAGTTTATTGTCCAATGAGTATATATATATATACATATTGTAATCCAAGTTTAATCATGAAATAAGTTTAATAATAAGTATCTTTTATTTATTTAAATAGTTTTAAAATTTTATTTCTTTTTTTGTGTTCATTATTTTTCTTCAGTGAATCTATAATCTTCACCAAACAGAAACTATGACACTTTCAATGTCTTGTATTCCAATGGAAATAAAAGAAAAAGACAAAACAAAACTAGTTCTGGTTGATGTAGCAACTGAATAAAATTAATAATAAATGTTAACATAGGTCCCAGGCCATAAATATATATGGGAAGTGTGAGCAGTTAGACAAAACAAACATATTCATGGATGGTTGTGACTTCATTGAAGACAGAGGTTCTCTTGTTGACAAGACTGGAGTATCAAATGTAAAGAGAATGGTACTCCTCTAATTCCGCCAATGACCACAGATTTTAAAGATAATAATAATAATAATCCTTTCTACTATAGGCACAAGGCCTGAAATTTTGGGGGAAGGGGTCAGTGGATTAGACCGACTCCAGTACACAACTGGTACTTAATTTATCAACCCTGAAAGGATACAAGGCATGAAATTTGGAGAGAGGGGGGGGGCAGTCGATTAGATCGACCCCAGTACGCAACTGGTACTTATCGACCCCGAAAAGATGAAAGGCAATGTCGACCTCGGCAGAATTTGAACTCAGAACATAGCAACATATGAAATACCACTAAGCATTTCGTTCTGCGTGCTAACAATTCTGCCAGCTTGCCGCCTTAATAATAATAATAATAATAATAATAATAATAATAATGGTTTCAAATTTTGCCACAAGGGCAGCACGGTTGGGGGAGAGGGATAGTTGACCGCATAGACCCCAGTGCTCAACTGGTACTTATTTTATTGACCCCAAAAGGGTGAAAGGCAAAGTCAACCTCAGCAGAATTTGAACTCAGAATGAAGAGACAGACAAAATACCGTTAAACATTTTTGCTAAGGATTCTGCCAATTCACGTTCATCGTCATCAATAATAATAGCACTTTGTACTGGAGGCACAAGGTCTCAAATTTTCTTGGTAGGGGAGGGGACTAGTCAATTACATTGCCCCCCCCCCCTTCACTGGTACTTAATTTATCAGCCCTGAAAGGAAGAAAGGTAAAGTCAACCTCAGCAGAATTTGAACTCGGAACGTAGCCACAAGTGAAATACTGCTAAGCATTTCGTCCAGTGCACTAACGAATCTGCCAGCTCACCATGATGATGATGATGATGATGATGATGATTTAAGCACAGGGCCAGCAATTTTGAATGAGGGAGTTAGTTCTTGCCTCAGAAAGATGAAAGGTAAAGTTGACCTTGTGAGATCTGAACTCTGAATGTAAAGAATCTGAAGAATTACTGGTATTTTGTCTGACATTCTAACAATTTTGCCAAGTCTCAGAGAGAGAGAGATCTAAGCCTATTGACCAAATACTGTTAGGAGGACCAGCAAGCGCCTTCCAACCAAAGTACCAATCACAAAAGACAATAATATAACTCTAAAAGAAATGGAGGAATGATCCATTATAGATTTGTGGAAATAGAGATAATCTGAATGTAGAAAGTGAAAACACAAATAATCCCTACAATAATAAGTATTTTTGGAATGATAAATGAAATGTATAGGCAGGGCCCCGGGACTTACACAATTTCAACAGAATAATACCACGAGGCACTGCACATGCTACATAGTTTTAACAGGAAACGCAAAGCCAAAAACAAACAACACATACCCAAGGCAGACGAAGCTGCATTGAGAGATGCCATGAATGCATGCAATAAAAATAATACTGGAAAATAATAATAATAATTAAAAGTAGATTTATTTCCAAATGGGAGAAGGAAAAAAAAAATCATGAAAAGAACAAATATAAAAAAAATTTAATGAAAACATTTCAAGTCTAGATTTTTGCATTGGTATTTGGAATTTTGGATAGAAAATAAAGCAAGGGTAGCAAAAATGGGCTCAAATAGCTGATATATTAGTGAGATATTTTGCTTGTTACATCAGTATTGTACCATTTAAGAGACAGAATTTATAATGAAGAAATGCAGTGGAACAACTTCACTGTTATGTAAGTCTTGGGCAGCACAGCACTTGAAAAAGAAAAAAATGTTGTGTGTTTATTCATTGAATGCATGTGTATATGTGTGTGTGTGTGTGTGCATGTATATGTAATTATATATGTATGTGTTTGTATAAGTATGCATGTATATATATCATATGTGTGTGTATTATATACATATATATGTGTGTGTGTTTGTTTATATATATATATATATATATATATATATATATATATATATGTATATATGTACACGTGTGTTTGTTTGTGTGCGTGTGTATCTTTGCAAAGATTGGGTGTCTGCCAAGAGTAGTTGACATCACTCATTCATTCCACTTCGGTGCGTGACAGATCTTGAAGACGTCAAATGCAATTGTGGTCTCAAATGGAACCAAGCAGAGATACATCAATGGTGTAACTTTTGTTTCATTTTGGTATTGTCTTCTCTGCAATGTTCCAGGATGCTTTCTGGGACTGTAGTAAAGGTGTTCCGGTCAGATCCAGAAGATTGAGTTGTGTCTTTAACCTCAAGCACCCAAGAAGCATGGCTTCTCTATGTTGACAATTCCATGTTGATGCCATATTTCCATGATGATGTAGAGTGCTGTAAATAACCACACAAACTTAACAATCGACTACAATCTTGCAAGCAACATTAAGAAGACAGAAATAATGTTCCGATCAATACTGGGCCCTTAACTTCATGACCCTATCATAAATAGGTGAAGAACAGAAGGTTGCACAGAAGTTCAGCTATCTGATGGCAGGGAGTGACTTTCTTTCAAAGAATGTCCCATTATAGGCAATGAAATGATGGTACAGATAGAAGAAGCAGGTTTTGCTTTTAGAAGACTGCATTACAGACTCAGATCAAATCATGGAATTTTAAATCACAATGACAAACAGACATGGTACTGCTAACATGAGAAAACAATCTAGATCAATTCCACCTAAGTGGCCTCAAGAAAATCTGGTGTCTCAAAGGAGATGGTACTTACAACTATATTTGAGCAGTGCCAAACTGAAAAGATTGAAGATCTTCTCAAGAGCTAAATTGAGGGGACAAGACACAATGTTCAAATGCAGGACAGTTGAATACCAAAACCTCTCTTTGACAGCAGCCAGTCTTTACAAAAAGGCCAACATAAAAGGTATAAGGACATCTTTGAAAACCAACCTCAAAGCATGTCACATTTCCACTGATGATTGGAAAAGGTCAGCTCTTAAAGCAATCAGAAAAATTACCAAAGTACTGCACTGGAATAAGATGCTTTGAATGTCATTGTATTAGTGAGCTCCATGAGTACCGTGTATCTCACTATGCCACAATTCAAGACAACCCCTCACAAGTAAAGATTACGTCTGCCTGGTCTGTCGACATCAATGCCACTCACAGGTAGGTCTGATCAACCTTTACAGACATCACAACAACCAAGCAAATTAACTAGAAAGGGAAAGAGATCCATTGGATCACAATGCCTCAGCCCATCAATATCTGACTAGGGTGGTGGAGACGACTGTGATAATCGAATGTAAGACTAAATGCATCACACTTTGTCAAAGGAAACATCAAAAGAGATCAACGAAGCAATCAACAGCTTCAAGAATATGCATGTCTTACTTATGAATGGGAACAGAGGTGGGCTGATTGTTGCTCGGATCATTGGGAAGTTTGGAAACACATCCAAAAAGTCCCTCTCACAGGAACAGGTGATATTTTAATATTTAGATGATAAAAAAAAAAAAAACACGAGGTATCACAGAGGTGTTAGAAAAAGAATTCATCTAATAATAGAACAGAAGTGAAGGATTTGATGAGAAGGGTCAGGTGGTATTCAGAACAGAACAAACCTTACAGTGAAATAATTTTAATAACAAACAGCAAGATGTGATAACAATGTTGAAATTCAGTAATGTGAAGATGTGGTTTCGAAGGTGTCATTGTGATGGTGACTTATAGACCAGGTTTTCAAAATTTGTTCAAAGGAATTTCAAAACATAACATTTTAAAAATATAGAAAATAAATATATAAATAGATGATATTGTTGTTGTTGTTATTGTTGAGTAGCCCTGAATAATCTTGAGTAAACAATAATCAAATTAATTCCACCCACTTACCCTTCTTTTACTTAGGAGTATCCTCCTCTTCAAATCTGATTTTGTTTGTTTTCTTTTAGTAGGTGGGAAGACGAGGGTCCTCAGTGTCTAAAATTCTAGTCAGCCCAACTATGCCATGTTTATAACGTGGGGGTAACAGGTTAAGTGCAATATTCCAGTTTGGTCTAAGGTCCCACGCTGTGCGCTTTGTTACTATGTGAAAGTTAAAGGGAGTCAAATGTAGCAGTTTCATGGAGTTTCAAGTTCAAACCATTTCAATGGTTTGTTTAGTTTAATCGACATAAATTTATAAACATTCAGCCAAAAGTTACAACTTTCAAAAGTTTTGTGTTAATTCTTCTCTAAAAACAAAAAAAGATTTTAAACATTATATTATTTTTATTTATTATTATTTATTTACTTTTATTGTGGTACAGGATCAAGTCTGTTAAAGGTGTTTTAAGATGACTTTAATGACTCGAATTAATCCTGGTATATTACTGGTACATATGCTAAAGACTCCTCAGTAAGAGAGTTACTTTGTAACTCTTTGGCTTGTTAGAAATAGCAACCAAATTCTTCTTCAAATCACAAACTACCATCATCAAATATGGAAAGAAAAATTGGATGCTAACATGATACTAAGTATACTATGTCTGAAAATAAGACGGGATGGTCATGGTGGGAAGCTTCCAATTGTAGGCCTATTCAATCAGCTGACCTGGAGCTCAACAACAAAACAACAATACCCTCAGGTGACTAAAAAACATAGTGTGCTTTGTCAAGATTCGAACACAGACCAGAGAGCAATAAAACTGAACAGTGTAAGGCATCTAGCAGTTCAGCCACAGCTCTTACTGCACTTTTGACTAGAGATAAGGTTTTGCTTTGCAGAGCAAGGAGTATAATAAGGATTGCCAACACTGGCAGTAACTCTAAGGCCACAATTTGGGGAGGTGGAAGGCACAGTTAATTAAATTGCTCCTGTACTTGATTGGTATTTCACTGACAACCCCCATGCCCATCCCCAATGCCATAGAAATAAAAATCAAAAACTGAATAATTTGAACTCGGGATATAGAAGGATAAAGCCACAACTGTGAGTCTTTTAACTTTGATATTCCAGTTATTAATGGCACAAGGCAACACATTTTTAAGAAGGGTAGAGTTGATTAATAACAATAAGTATCATTATAAAAATAATAATAATAATAATAATAATGAGAATTATTAAAGATTATATTTCCAATGTTTAGAACTGTATGTGTTTCTGTGTGTTTGTGCATGTGAGTTTTACACATACACCCACACACACACAAATATAAACTATTCATACACATATATCACAATGAACAGCATAAATATTTTTTATAGTTCATTGCTAAATTAAAAGAGAAGATTGTGTGTGAGTGTGTCTTGAAATGGAATGGTGAACAGAGGAGGAGGAGGAGGAGGGGAAATTAAACTGGGCAAGTTTAGTATTTAACAGAAATAAATGAGTTAAAATTGGCCAAGTCGAATACATTTTGAAAAGGTTAAAAAAATAGGAAATTGATTGTTCATACGCAACATAAATCTGAAGACTATTTTTATAGCAACATCACATGGAAGTCAGTTTCCAGTTTGGGCCATTTTTCTTTCTTTCTATTTTGTTCTTTTTTTTCTCTGTGGTGATATATGTAATGCATATATCCACAGATACATATCACAGTGACTCATGTACACAATCTTCTCCAGCCAGTATCTAGAAAATACCTTTAAATTAGACACATGCATAAGTAGACACACACACATGTATATATAAGCACATACACAGAGGCAGAGAGTCACAGTTGCCTCAAAAGACTGCTGGCTGCTAATCACCAAAGTATCAATGATTTAAATACAATCCTTGTCATAAATACTGATCAATAACACACACAGCCTGCTTAATCCAGCAGTTCTTTCAAGAAACTTCCTTCTGTTTTAATTAAACAATTAGGACTTTCACATCCAAAGACAACACACTAACAATGAAGACATGAGGGTTATGACTAGAAGCGCTAAATGAAGAACGAAATTCCATACAGACTAAATAGTGACTAAATGTCACAATTGTTAATATCAAGGCTACTGAATCTATGGACCAGAATCACTCAAAGTAAACTATCATCTACCTGTTGTTGTTTAGCTCCAGTCAATCAGACTTATGATCAAAATTTTTTTAAGTAATGACCGTTTTCTACTTTTCTCAAGCATTGTCTATCAAAGTCTATATTGTCTAATGGATTCCTTTCCATTTCAAGATGGTAAGATGTAATTGGAGATGTGGTTGCTGTTTTTCACAGATCATGGGACCACATTGGGTGTCCCTTTTTGGCTCAACACCAGCTATCTGTACATTAAAGCTAGGGTTTAAAAAGCTTGTCCAAGACATGATTACAACAAAACCAAAAACAAATATGGTCTTACATAGATATAAAACCAAAATCTTTTTCTTTTGTCTTCCAGAAACAAAAACTAGGAAAATTTTTTCACTTTGGTACGAATTTGTACCATACAAATATGGTATCCAAGAATAAATTGTTGATTAAATGAAATCCTGTGCATGCCAGGATGAGATTAAAAGACAGGTAAAGTTAACATTGGTGGGATTTGAATTTAGGATGTAAAGTAAATAAATAGTTTCTGGCTGCCATCATCAATAATAATAATAATAGTTTTTTCTACTAAAAGTACAAGGCTTGAAATTTTCTGGGAGGAGACTGGTTGAATACATCAACTCCAGTGTTTCACTGGTACATATTTTATCGACACTGAATGGATAAAAGGTAAAGTTGACTTCAGTGGATTTTGAACTCAGAACCTGAAGATGGACGAAATACCACTAAGCATTTCGCCGGCATGCTAACGATTCTGCCAGCAGTAATAATATCTAAGGCCAACAATTATTTTTAGTGGGAGGGGCCCCAAAACATAAAGATGGGAACAAATCCTGCAATGTATCTGATCTGAGGCTCTGACAATTTTGCCATTCCAGCAGAATAACAGATTGTCTTTTATTAAGATGCCCATGGTGCCATGCTGTGGGATCAAGTTTGGAGCCACATGGTTACAAAGCAAACTTAGAGGTGTGTGCTTTTGATATAGACAGTTTATATCTCACCACAAGAAGTACAAATTGTAGTTAAACTACATTTTTCTCTGAGGTCACAAAAAGAGGGAAGAAAAAAGAGATGTGCTTTCATCCTCAACATTTTAATGTCCATTTCCCATGCTCACATCAGTCAGATAGAATTTGTTGAGGCAGAGGGTAGATTTTTTTTGCATGGCTGGATGCGTATTTCCTGCTGCCAATCCTCACTTGTTTCTGAGCAAGGTAATATTTCCTCATTACCAAACATAGATGGGAAATGACCAGCACCACTTGCATAACAGTGAGGCTTGTTTACAACCATCATGTGATGTCACACACATGCTGGGCTTCTTTCAGTTTCCATCTGCTAATTAATTAATATAAAGCTTTGTTCTTTCACACCCACTTTACCATTTAAGGGTAGATTTCTTATTTTCTTTTCTGTTTTACTGCAAAGATTGTTT
>NW_021832016.1:5000-32971 GCF_006345805.1 Octopus sinensis
TATATATATATATGCACAGAAGACACTCAAAATTACAATCCCACCTCACAGAAGCGTATTGACTGAGTGGTTAGTGTTGGATGAAACGTTTAATGGTAGCTCTTCAGGTTCTTTGCACTGGTGCTTCAAATCGTGCCAAGCTGAACTTCGCCATTTTTCCTTCCGGGTCCGACAAATAAAGTACCAATTTAGCGAGTTGGACTCGCAGAATTGTTAGATCATACGTAACAGTAACTGTTATACTTTATGATCTAATGTGACACAAAAGTCAAGTTCTATTGGCCCGGGTGGTGTATGTTTGAAAGTTACTGAAGACACAGCTATTATATTGCTTCTGATTTATTTTTCTTGGTTTCTTGGAATTGCATTAAAATTGCTTTGTTTAGGCTGAATTATTTCATACTTTTCATTGAACTATTTCCATCTCGAAGTTGATGTTATATACTGATTTTCATTTCTATACAAATCAACTTATTTAAAATTTGAAACCCTATCATTTTATTTTGCAAATAGGTAAGACAATATAAAGAAATTAATTCTACTATCGATGAAAGGAAATGAAGTTATAATAATAATAATAATAATAATAATAATAATAATAATAATAATAATAATAATAATGATGATGATGATGATGATGATGATAGATTGAAACGGAAACCAATATATGATGTTATCTGTACGTAAATGTAAAAAGAAAAAGAAAAAGAAGCGACCGAAATCGAAGCCATGCTAATGGGAAACCATATAAACGAAAGGACAACACAGTATATGCTGTGTGTGTAGGTGCGTGGTTTAGTTGTTAAGATGCTTCATTGTGTTTTTGAGCAAAATACTTCATTTCACGCTTCTCCAAACTACTCAGACGGCTAAAATGAGTAATCCTGCGACAGACCGGCGTCCCGTCCAGCAGAGGATATGTGCGCTACAGATACTGGGAAACCGGGCTTATGAGTCCAGGGCTCGGGAAAGACATTCGTCTTCATATATATATATATACGAGAAAGAAGCAACAAGAATGGATTAGTTTTTAGTACAATTGTTTCATACAAAGACAGGCTTTATTAAAAGTTGCAAATATTGCAATATTTGCAACTTTTAATAAAGCCTGTCTTTGTATGAAACAATTGTACTAAAAACTAATCCATTCTTGTGCTTCTTTCTCGTTTATAATCACCCCACATTACGGTATGGTAACACCATATAGTTTTCTGGTGCATCTAAGTTAAGTACCGCATTCAAGTAAATTCATTAGAATTGACTTGAATCTAAATGTTTATATTATATATATATATATTATATATATATATATCTATATATATATATATATATGCTATAGTATATATATATATATATAGATAGATATGTATGTATGTATATATATATATTATATATATAAAGGCACGAAATTGTATGATCTTTTGGACGTTAATTGAGGAGGAATAAGTCACGAATTTTCTGTTTGTTATGCTTTTGTAATATTTCCGTTGTTGTGTTTTGTTAAATTTTTGAAATACACACACACACACACATATATACGCTTGAACCAGTACTCAAAATCAAAGGGATTGTTATAACAGCTGGCACTTCAGATCTAGTTATTCGATTTTCACGTTCCCGAGGATTAGACTGAATACGAAGTACTATATAGGTGGTCCGCTGTAGAAAATGTGTAGAAGAGTCTCTAGAATTTCTCTGAGTAGAAATAGTAGTTAACTAGTGGCAGCGGCAAGAGAGGAAAAGACGTTTTCTACACATCAATACATATTGAACAACGTACCTCCTACATTTGTATCCAGTCTGATGATCGAGAACCTGGAATTCGAGTAATTACATGTGAAGTGCCACCTCTTACAAGAATGTGTATACACACACATGTGCGTGTGTGTGCGCGCGTTTATTTGCCCAAAAAAGGAAGAAGAACGTAATACAGAAGTAGAGTATAGTTATTTATTACACATATTGGTTTAACGCTTACTGAAATAGAAACTGGTGCGTAGCAAAAAATAGAGAAGTAATAAATATAAATAAGAAATATATAGGAAACAAAAAAAAGAACATTCATAAATGCACAAATGCATGTACATAATTAGATATGCATTCATATGTTCGTGCATTCATATACATATAAACAGCGCACTCAAGCACACCAGAACATATACAAATATTCATATGACATAATTTTTCTATTGTAATCACGTATCGATTTATTCGCCTGCGTGTATACCTATACAAATATATATTTGTAAACCTGCAGGTTCGTTCGTTCATTCTTTTCCATGTGTAAATACCTATATGGATGGATCCATGTAACTTCAACTCTCTGTCCTCTTGTTTACATATACGCATACTTAAACAAACGTAATCTTTTGCACATATACGTATAAACACCTAAGTTCTTACACGCGCACACACACACACGCAGGCACGCACGCACACGCAAATACGTGCCCATGCACATAAACAAATACATCCATACAAGCATAAATACATGTATGGGTACACAAATACACATATGTATGTTTGTATGTATGTATGTATGTATGTACTTATGTATGTACGCCTATTCGTATTAGTTCATATGTTTATATGTGTGTATGTAAATGTATTTACGCACTACACGTGCGTACACACACATATATGATGAAATAAAGAGGGAATGGGAGCGCGTTAGAGAACCAGAAATGTACAAATAGTTGCTTATAGATGAATATATACAAATGTATTTACAATCACACGTGTGTACACACATACGTACACATACACACATTTACACGCACAAAAGAATAAAATACAGTGAAAGTGGTGTTAGAGTAAAGTTTGTGAAGAGTACTTGAAAAGAGCATAGAGTATATTGACGTTTCGGGGCTCTGTCTTTCTTCAGAAAGTAAAAGGGATGAAGATAAAACATAGGGTGTGAGTGATAGGGGGCGAGAGAAAGAATAAGTTTGTGGAAAAATATTAACTATAGTTGGACTCAGGAGGAAGGTGAAAAGCCTGGGAGGAATGTTGTATGAGGTAAAGTCACGAAAGGAGGTGAGGGCGGTTGTCTAGGTGTATATTATCAGAGTGTGTGGTCGCTTGTCCGTAGGCATATAGGGCGATTATCTTTGTGAGTAAGAATGAATGGGGTCTGTGTATGTGTATAAATGTGTGTAAATTTGTAAATGTGATACGTTGGTTAGTATGCATGTGGGTTGATGGTGGTGAATGTGTAACTGTTTAGTGTGAAAGGGTTTGTAAGAGTTTTTGACCATGCTTGTGTGTTTGTGCGACTAAATGATTCCAGACTTTTCCACAAGTCTGGAGAAGTAGAAAGCGTGTGCAAAGTAAACAGTTTTATTTGTGTATGTATGTGTAATCCTAAAGTATGTTATGAAGACTAAGAGCATGCTTGTGCATAGGTGTGCGATAATAAAACAAAGAATGAAAGGGAAAGAAAGTTTAGTCGGAAAAGAGAAATGAAAAAAAAAATCGTGATGATAAAAGAAGAAGACAGTAAAAGTGTAGGTGCACATAGGTAAAAAAATAAAGGTGGAGAAGCTGGGGAAGACCGCAAGTGCCTAGAAAATGGCCGACGAATTTAAGAATGAAACAACAAAGAACAAAGTTATTCTTTGAGAGATTACGAGAAAGTGAAAGAAGCGGGCGAAGAATGTATGCATGGATGTGCGGGTACTTATAAATGGCTATAGGGTGGGCAATGGTCAAGTAGTCGAGTACAAAGGGGAAAAGTAGAAGTAAAACATATTTCGCCAATGAGTAAATCTGAATACACAGATTGTCAAACATATATATGTACTTTTCAGGGAACACCATAATTGGTCCAGGTAAGGCATTTTAAATTAAAGATACTCAAATACTCAGGAAGTTACGAATTATTTGTTATAATACTACATACGCGTGCAAATACACACACCACACACACATACGCACACGAATACACACACACACGTATACTCACACAAGCACACACACTTATAACATGCAGCTTCGCATACACACACGTATCAACAAATATTTCGAACAAAAGAACATAATATCGCGAGTACGAAAGAAGCATATCAGCGGGAAAAAATGCATCGTACTTTATTACTGTAAATGCACAAAGGAGTGTGTGTGTGTGTGTGTGTGTGTGTGTGTGTGTGTGTGTGTGTGTTTGTGCGTGTGCGTACGTGCATGCATATATGTGTTTTGTGTGTTCATTAAAGAAAATCATTAAATGGCCACACCGAGGGATATCAAGCTCAGACCCTGAAGAGACTGCACCATTTTATAGTAGGGTTGTAATTGCAACGATTACTAATCGGTGCAATTGAAACATGTGTTGGTCTTAAAAGATGGTATTTAATTACAAAATTAAAAGTAATGCTATTGCTACTTCAGAGTAATCCTTATTTTTAATATTGTCAATATATACAGGGGTTGGACAAAATAATTTTGAAATATCTATAAAAGCGTCAAAAGATAGTTTATTTTATATGATTTTTGATTTATTATTAGTGCTGCTTAATATCTTTTGCTAAAATTGATGTTTCTTTTCAGATATCATCAGAAAAATGTAATTAAAATTCATTAAAATGACAGATCTATCGGACTTTCAAAGAGGTAAAATTGTTGGTAATCGTATGGCCGATGCTGGCATAATGAAAACAGCCAAAATGTTTGGTGTATCAAGTAGTACTGTCTCGAAAGTAATGACAGCCTTTGAGAAAGAGGGAAAAACCTCCTCGACGAAATAAAACTCCGGAAGAAAACCAAAATTTTCAGATCGGGACCGTCGGACTCTTAAGCGAATCATTAGAAAGGATCACAAAAGTTCAGCTCCCAAAATTTCTGCAGAGCTTAATGACCACTTCGAGAACCCTGTTTCCATAAAAACTGTTCATCGGGAGCTGAACAAAGCCGGATTCCACGGGAGGGCTGCAATCAGAAAACCACTACTTTCCAAAACAAACTTTGCAAAGTGTTTAGAGCGGAGTAAAAACCTACATAATTGGTCCCTAGGGCAGTGGAAGAATGCTATTTTCTCGGACGAGTCATCCTTCACCTTATTTCCGACCGCCAGCCGAATATACGTGTGGAGACAGCCAAAAGAAGCATTTGACCCAAACTGCCTTCTTCCAACTGTTAAACACGGAGGAGGACATGTGATGATCGGGGGTGGGGGTGGGCTATATCTTGGAAATCTGCCGGCCCAATGGTTTCCCTTCATGGCAGAATAAATAGTCAAAACTATTTCAGCATTTTATCTGATCAAATTCATCCTATGGCTACGGAACTGTTTCTGGAGAGAAACGCAATCTTTCGTGATAATAATGCACCAATTCACACAGCTAAACTTGTTACTGAATTGCATGAGGAACATTCTAGTGAAGTTGAACATCTTATCTGGCCACCACAGTCCCCAGACCTCAATATTATTGAACATTTATGGTGCATTTTAGAAAAACAAGTAAGGAGTCGATATCCCCACCATCATCACTACAAGAACTGGAGACAGTTTTAGCTGAAGAATGGACAAAAATTCAAACTTTGTACGAGTCCATACATCGTAGAATTCAAGCTGTAATTACTGCCAAAGGCGGTCCTACCCCATATTAAAGTAAATGTGTTTGACATTTTAAGGTGTTTCCATTATTCTGTTCAACTCCTGTATATATATATACACACACACACATGCGCGCGCGTACATACACACACGAACGCACGCACACGCACATACACACTCATACACATTAACCCAGTTTCCGTTAACTCATATTCTACGACATGAGACTATTGTATAAGACAAAATTTTAAGCGCCAAGCAGTGACATCAAGTCCGAGATCTCCCGATTGCGAAGTGAATCTTTTAATCATTCAGCTCTGATTCGTCCTCATACATGCACATACACATACAAGCATCCATGCGCATTCGCATGTAATACTCACACAGGCATACACGTGTGTGAGTGTTACATGCAAATGTGCACAGATGTTTGAGTATGTAAATCATGTGTTACTTTTTCTCATTTGTATAGACTCGTCTCATCAATTAAACGCTACTTGTTTTAAAGAGAAAATACTGAAAGAGAGTTACGACTTCCTTATGGCGTAATATTGAAGACAATTTTGTAGAAAATGATTTAACTCTAAACATTTTTAACAAAGGAATAAATGTGGGGAGTTGTTAATGGATTAAATGGAATCCAGTTCTCAGCTGGTACTTCAGTTTATTAATCCCGCAGGATGGATGAAAGAAGTTGACCTCGGCGAGAATTGAACAAAATATTTCAAAGGGCTTTTTCTGATGTTCTACAGATTAACATGATTTTTAACATATGAGACACACGCTCCGGCTGATTAATAACGAATTTTAGATTTTCGAAAAACACCAATTTTATGGATGGCTGTTGTAATCAATGCCATTATTTTTATGTTATTATATTATCTGCACATACACAATCTGGTAGGTAGCTAGGCATTCTGCCTAAAAGGTATTTAAAATTTTATATTTGTGTATGTATAGATATGTGTGTGCGCGCACATGTTTGTGTGTGTATGTATGCATGTGTATGTAGGTCCGCTCCCTCACCACTTGATCACCTATGTTTATTTATGTCCACGTGATTAAAAAGTTCAGAAAATGTGATCGATAAGAGAAGTACTAAAGTTAAAGTAAAGAGTAGGGACAGTTTTTCCGACTAAAACTTTTCAAGGTACTGCTCTGGTATGGTCGCAATTCCAAGATCGCAACTGGTGTATATATATATATATATATATATATATATATATATATATATATATATATATATATATATATAATATATATATATATATATATATATATATATAGATATATATATATATATATCATATATATATAAATGGGGGGTGGGGTGATAACTTCATTTTGATGAATATATATATTTAAAGATTATGAGGTTTGACACGAGTAAATATATATTAAAAAGAGAAAATACTTTGAGAACTTTATGATGAATAAAATGAGGAAAATATTTAAACTTCTATCAAAATATGCTACCGGTTTCAATTGTATATGACAATTTAGTCGTGGAATAAGAAAAGAGAACATGAATTAAATGAAATAAGTATTTGATGATTATAGTTTTGAAAGCTCACATGCTTGCCATAAAATTCAGACGGTACTGGTTGTTGGTGTCCTTTCGTTCCATTAAATGAAGTAATCGACGAGGTAGGTTTTCTAGTTTTCTTGTATACATTCAAAGAAAAAGTTACCATATTTTTGTAGTTATTTGTGGTATATCGTAATCTTTAGGTAACCCTTAATTAAATTTGCAAAAGAGTGAGTTGTCTTCTTTGTTTCAGTTTTGTCAACTTTCGGTTTTTCACAGAAGTTGTTAGATTTACTGTTAAAGTTGATAATATAATCGTAATTTTTATCATTGTGTCCTTTATGGTGTAAGTTTATCAATATTTTTAAGCTTTTAGTTTTTTTTTTTTGGGTGATTGTAGTGTTCATAGTGTGTATTGCCTTCAAATACAGATAACAAAATTTTTATGGTATTCTGTATCCATCAGGATGACTGTAGTTCCTTTATCGGCCTCTTTAATTGTTATTTCTATATAATTTTTTAAAATATGCTTATGTTTTCCCTTTCACTCTTGGCGAAATTGATTTCGGTTTTTGTTTGTGTGTGTTCATATGGCTAATTTTAAATGTATTCACAGAAATTCGTAACGGTTTCTTACATAATTTTTGCTGGAGTAAAATTACTGCTGCCTCTTACCACAGGTTCGTCATCGTTATTTCTGCCGTATGTTCTGTCGAATTATAAAGTGTCATCTTTCATTTCATTAAATCTTCGAGGTGTTAGTGTAAAATTGAATCCTTAGAGGAGAGTACACTAATTTGCTGTGCCGTTAATATTTTCCTTGCAAAAATTTATAATTTTCATAACTTTTGGCTTCTTCTATTTCTTTGGAACCAACAAGTATCTCTCGTCCCGTGGACAGATTCTAAAAAAAAAACGGATGTTACAATTATGTCGGTGAATGTTGTTAATATATCTCCTCTTGCTGTAGTTTACAGGGTGTTTCATTTTTTGTTTTTTAACGTGTTTTCGAAATTCGTTCCGTTGCCGTGTTACGGGGGAAAAATTTACTGGTCGTTTCTCATTGTGGAAGGAATGTCGTACTGTCGACTTTGAAGTAGGTTCCTTTCTGAAGGAAATAGGTTCCTTTCTTGTGAAGTACAACTGTCTTTTGTCTGAAGAAAATTTATAAGCTTGGTGTTGGTCTTTTATCATATCCAAAGTATGTGCCTGCGTAGTGTGTGTGTCTGTTTGTGTGTGTGTGCGCGCACACACACACACACACGCACACAATATGTATGCGTATATTTATATCAAGTACATATGTGAACATTTGTGTGTATAAATATATATATCCATATATTTTTTCTTTTATTTTTTCTTTATTTGTTTCAGTCATTTGACTGCAGCCATGCTGGAGCACCACCTTTAGTCGTTCAAATCGACACCAGGAATTATTCTTTGTAGGCCTAGTACTTATTTTATCGGTCACTATTGCCGAACCGTTAAGTTACAGGGACGTAAATACACCAACATCGGTTGTCAAGCGATGGTGGGGGACAAACACAGACACACAAATACATGCACACGTACATACATACATATGTATATATATATATATATATATATATATATATATATATATATATGTATGTATATATATGACAGGCTACTTTCAGTTTCCATCTACCAAATCCACTCACAAGGCTTTGGTCGCCACGAGGCTATAGCAGAGGTCACTTGCCCAAGATGCCACACAGTGGGATTGAACCCGGAAGCATGTAGTTGGAAAGCAAGCTTCTTACCACACATCCACTCTTACACCTATATATACTATATATATATATATATATACAGTTCAAATTTACAGAAAACAATAAACGAAGACAGGTAAGAGAACAACAAGCAGGTGCATTAGTTTAACACTCGGAGAGAATGGAAAGGTCTTGACGTTTCGAGCTAACGCTCTTCGACAGGAAGTATTGAGAGGAAAAAAATGCAGAGAGAACAAAAAAAAAAAAAACGGACAGACAAAAGAATTACGCACACCTCCACCCCCATACATCCACACCTATATCATTAAATATATATGCATATATATATATATATATATATACACACATATATGCGTGTGTATATAATGTATACATATACACATATATACTTATATGAATATATATTATATATATTTGTGTATATATATATTTATATATGCATGTATGTATGTACATATATATATATGTATATACATATATGTATATATGATATTTATATGTATATATTGTAGTAACATATAATATACATGCATTCACACACTCACTGAAACATATACACAAACATACTTGTATATAATATCTATACATACACACACATATATATTTGCAATAACTTTGTATACAATATATATATATATATACTTTGATACTTTGATACTTTGATAGGTTTCGGCCATTATTGGCCCAGGCCATGTCTAACTTAATAGCACCACCTGGTGAAGTCTTTCAAGTCAGAATTTGGGCACTATGGCCCACTCAAGTAGAGAGTTATTGTTTACAGAGACATATCCGGGTGTAGGGGGTTTATCCGGGATTTCTTGAAGGAATCTGTCCAAAGACTTCTTGAACCCTATAGGGTCAGTTTCTTTTTTAATGTGTTTTGGTGTAATGTTAAAGAGAGCGGGGCCAATTGAGGTGAAATAATTGTGCCGTATTGTTGTTATGCGATGAGAGTGCGATTTTTGTTTTGGGCGGATGTTTATATATATATAAACACACAATACACCCAGCTCTCATTTACATATTTCCATTTATTTAAGGGATGTGTGTGTGTGTGTGTGTGTGTGTGTGTGTGTACTATACATAACCCTGCACACACCCTCGATACGCACAGAAATACGTAGGTGTGTTGTTTCTTGCTTTGTTGCAATAAGCACTGTCAGGTCAGAAGAAGAAGAAGAAGAAGAAGAGGAAGAAGAAGAAGAAGAAGAAGAAGAAGAAGAAGAAGAAGAACAACAACAACAACAACAACAACAACAACAACGACGACGACAGCAC
Organism: Octopus sinensis; assembly: GCF_006345805.1. NCBI lineage: Eukaryota > Metazoa > Mollusca > Cephalopoda > Octopoda > Octopodidae > Octopus > Octopus sinensis. Next base: position 15,112 of record NW_021832016.1, read on the forward strand.
AACTACAACAACAAAGGTGAAAAAGGGATCCAAAGATAACGTGTTGGATACTTGATGGAAAAAGAAGAGGACGGCTGAAAAAAATCTAGAAAGAAAAAAGAAGTGAATGCGTTATAATTTAAATATTTATATATAAAGATAATACTGTTTACATATAGTTATCATCCTGTAGGGATGACAAGAACATTATCGAATGTGCCCTTTCATTTTTAAGAAAGTCGTAGTGTGATATTCGGTTGTTTGTTCTAGCTAGTCGAGTAGCCCTATAGACTTCCGTATTAGCTTGTCGTCTATGTGTTTGTTAAATACGTGCATTCTATTCCTGTTTTGCTACATACATACATACATGCATACATACATACATACATACATACATACATACATTCATACATACATACATACATACATACATACATACATGCATACATACATACATACATACATGCATACATACATACATGCATACATGCATACATGCATACATACATACATGCATACATGCATACATACATACATGCATACATGCATACATACATACATACATACATACATGCATACATGCATACATACATACAAACACATGCAAATAAAGGCGTATGCGCGCGCGTGTGTATTTGTGTACGAGTGTGTGTGTGTGCATGTGTGTGTGTGTGTGTGTGTTTTTCATAATGTACGATTAAAATCGCAGTAAATTCCTCTTGAACTTCTTCGGACAAAATATACCCTCGCAAACGTTGTACATGTTTACATGTATGTATGTATGTATGTATGTATGTATGTATGTATGTATGTATGTACGCACGTACGTACGTATGTATATATGTATGTATGCATGTGTGTATGTATGTATTTATTTATGTATGTATGTGTGTTTCCGCCTACCAATTACACTCTCACTGGTCATCTAGGGTCTATACGAGAAGACATTTATCCAAGATAAGGCGCAGTATGGTTGAGCCCCAAACCAAGTGGTTGTAAAGCGCGGTTCTTACTTGCAGAGCCATACCTGCATGCACGCGCGCGCACACACACACACACACGCGCGCACACACACACACACACACACACACGCACACACACACACAGCACACACACTTACACACATAGCACACACGCGCACCACTCAGGCACACACACGTTGTAATATGTTAAATATTATATATATATATATATATATATATTATATATATATATAACTATATATATATATATATATATATAACATTTATTTATTCATTTGTAAGAAAACTGTGCGTAAGAGAAATTCAAACATGCATACAAACGTATATGGGAACACGTACACAGGTACATACGCACAAATACATACACATCTAACATTAGTATGCACACACTTGATGTATGGCGTGTGTGAATTAGAAAAAAAAACACTTGGTTGAGTAAGGGAAAGGAAAATGTACTTTACCGCTATCTAACTGTACATTCCGTTCTTGCTGCTGACACAATACGACTTGCTGATATAACGTTACTCTCTATTTATTCACTACAACTTTCTATTAAATCTCTGTCTGTCTGTCTCTTTAGCAGTTTGATTCTTCATCCTTGTGGCTGTGTGGTAAGAACTTTTCTTTCCAACTACATGGTTCTGGATTCAATACCACTGCGTGACACCTTAGGAAAGTGTCTTTTACTGTAGCCTCATGTCGACCAAAGAAAGTCTTGTGAGTGGATTGGGTCGACGAAAACTGAAAGAAGCCCGTCGTATATATATATATATATATATATATATATATATATGTGTGTGTGTGTGTGTGTGTTGTGTGTGTGTGTGTGTCTTTGTGTCAGTGCCCCCCCCCATTACTGCTTGAAACCGGTGTTCGTGTATTTACGTACCCGTAACTTAGCGGTTCAGCAAGAAATTCCGATATATTAAGAACCAGGCTTTAAAAAGTAAGTTCTGAGGTCGATTTGTTTGGCTAAAACATTTCAAGGCGGTGCCCCAGCAAGGCTACAGTCAAAAATGACTGAAAGAATTAAAAGGACAAAAAAGGATATATATATTACTCTTTTGCACGTATCTGTCAGTCGAAGAAATCGACCCCAGAACTTATTCTTTGTAAGTCTTGTATTTATTCTATCAACTCATTTGCCGAACCGCTAATTTTCGTTGATATAAGCACACCAACATCTGTTGTCGAGTAATGGTTGGGGTGAGGGGCAAACACAGACGCAAAGGCACACTTACAAATATATATATGCATATATATACACGGCAGGCTTGTTTCAGTTTCCGTCTAACAAATCCACTCACAAGGTTTTGGTCAGCCCGAGGCTGTAGTAGAAGACACTTGCTCAAAGTGTCACACAATGGGACTGAAGCCGGGACCATGTGGTTGGGAAGAAAACTTCTTACTACATTGCCACGTCTGCGCCATATATTATATATATATATATAGTCAATTCAAATAAACAATCAATTTAAAAAAACGAATAATAGAATTAACGGACAACAAAAGGACGTGCACAAGGAGTGTATCATATATATATATATGTACATATGTTATATAATAAACAAAGTTCGTGTGTGTGTGTGTGTGTGCGTATGTTCCTTATGGATTCGAAAACTGAGATGCTGATTTTGACCTATTAGGTACCAAAACATTTAGTAATCTTTCAGCTACCAAATAAAGTATGTTTTTTGCACAGCAACTCTTTTTTACTACAAAAATAACCTCGAAAACGAGGTCGGGTCGCACAACTTTGAGGTCTTTAGTTAAGGGAAGCTACTCTGCTTGAACAAATTTTACGTCTTAGAGCATAATGAAAAGATGTTTAAAATACATGGAGTTTTACCACCAGGGAATGAAACTTCGAAGATATACCATCAACTTTGTTACTGTTATTTAGTAGACAATATTTTAATGTGAAGTATGTTTGTGTTATATTTAGCTCAGAGTTGCCTCTGATGTAGCAGACTTTTTTTCTTTCTGAAATACTGTAACTTTGTGTTTTTTTTTTATGAAAGGATTATTTTAAAGAGAGATTTGGCTGCTATTTGTAGTAGCTCAAGTTACCACAGAAACACACATGTGTGTGTGTATGCGTGCGTGCGTGCGTACGTGCGTGTGTGTGTATGTGTGTTTTGGTGTGGTGAAAAAAGTATATTTTCCCAGAATATTTTTCACAATTTTTAAAGAAATCTGGACGCCTTTCTTACTGCTCACCATTCAACTTCAAATTTCAATTGTTAATAGGCGGAAGTCAAGTTGACTGAGATGTACATAATGTTATCGTATAGAGTGGAAGTTCAATACGAAGTTTTGAACTCATTTTCTTGTGGTTTGTAATCCATTCCCTTAAATTTGAAGCCATTAAATCTTTAAACATTATTTTACTTGGTTTAGTCTTTCGACTGTCGCCATGATGGGGTATCACCTCCAAAAATTTAATTGATCATACTAACGTATTTCAATCTGGCATTTATTTTATTGATCTCTGCTTGATGAACTTTTAGACTTAGTGGGGCACAATACTCGATTTAACAACAAATGTAATCACTCACACACACACATATATTATGTGCAAGAATGACTGTGTGCTTGAGCAATTTGCTTCGTAACCGCATGGTTCCACGTTCAGTCTCTCTGCATGGTACCTTGAACAAGTTTCTACTATAGCCCTAGGCCAACCACAGACTTGTGACTGAATTTGGTTGGCGGAAACTGCAGCGTTGTTCATTAGAAAATGACCGAAAACATGTTTATAGAGAAGTTGTTTGCTTCACACTCTTCGCGTGCCGATTCTGCCCATAAGAAAGTAACAGCCATGTGGCTGTGGGTCACAACACCCGGGCAACGCCGGGGTGCAATGCTAGAATATGTGTGTGTGTGTATATATATATATATGGGGCGTGTGGGTGTCTATGTGTGCCTTTGTGTTATGCTTTGTCCTTAACTACTGCTTGACAACCGATGCTAGTTTTTTTATGGCCCCCGTAACTAGCGGTTCAGCAAACAAGACTGATAGAATAAATACCAAGCTTGAAGAAAAAAACAACAAAAGAAAATCTTGTGGTGCCGAATCGTTCGACTAAAATCGAAGACGGCGCCCCTGCATTGTTCGCAGTTCAATGGCAGAAACAAGTAAAAGATAAAATATATATGTATAACAATTATAACTTCCCAGCCGACCTGTTTGTTCAGTGCTCATTCGTGAGATGCAATAATTGGTGAGGAGTGTGTGTTGGATAGCATATTTGACAAAATACCGAGGCGCAACAACGCAAAAGTACACACGAACGCACGAAATTTATGGTGCTAAAACTAACCCTGTGAGCAATAAGCCAATGTTTTAATTTATTTTCCCTATTATTTATAGATAAACATCGGGCTGTAAATATTATTAGAAACAATGTAAGATTTAGTGTATCAGCTGTGCTTTCAAATTGATCACGTAATATATTCTGAGCTACTCACTGAGTGCCTTTTCTTAATAGATTTGTTCTCTCTGAGATAATTTTCTTGTCCCTCTTTCACGTTTTCGATTCTTGCAAACACGCCTATGCATCTTACACAGACTTCAGGTACGTGTATTCATGCATACGTACATACACACACACACATACATACATGCATACATACATACATACATACATACATACATACATACATACATACATACATACATACATACATATATGTGCGTGTGTATGCTCATGCTCGCGTGCGCTTGTTGCAGGTATGCAGCATTCTTCCTAAGCACTAGATTCCTTTCTTTTGAAATATTGGGATCTCAGAGACCTGAGTGCTAAAGATAGTCAAACTTCAACATTTCACTGGGTTGAATTCTATACGTAATCATGCAGCCATCTTCTCCTCTGGACTCAGGGCCCGCCACGTTCCTTGGTGGTGATAAAAACAGTACACAGTAGTACACCGCAATAGAAAATGAGAGAGTCAGGTAAGCCGAGATGGCTACAGGGGGTAGGAAGCAGAAGACTAGGGGATCGCGAAGGAAGCTGAAACATGCTGAACCCAGGAGGTCTTTGGTGTGATTTGTTATGGAAGGCTAGGATATGGCAACTACATACCCAAGAAGTTAAGTAATACGATTGCTAGAGGCGAGGAAATGGCTCATAGTGCCGAGAATCTGAGAGACAATAAATGAAGTTCACCGTGTAAAAACTGGTAGGATTCGTCTGCCAGGGACAGCGGAAACAGCAGATTCAGGCACTTCAACGACTGCTGGTGTGGAAGAACTCTAGGGCGACATCCTCCTGCGTGCTGTAGCTGACCTCTTGTCAACCCAAACAACTTTAAATCTGGGGTAAGGATGAAAACTAATTTTGCTTGTAGAGCGGGGTAATTCTTTGCATCCTGAAACACATTTTAACCGGATGTCTAGGGGCACAGGAACAAGAGGAGGAACAGCAAAGTCCTTACCGGACCTGTACGGAGTTAAAGCCAACAAACCGCAGATATCACTACCTAAACGAACCAGATTGCTAAGAGAATAAGGGTCCGGAAGCAAAAGTGAATGTGGGAACCTGTTTTCTATTTTGTATCAAGTTTCCTTGATGGTAATATTTTCCTTCTTCATCTCTTTGTACAATGTCTGTGGGTTAGAAGCAAAACCTGTGAATTATACACTCTCATTCAAAAATTTGCCTGTGGTTGCAAAAATTTTTGCTCAGCGCCCTGAATTCGTGTTTTCGCATAATTAACATTCCCGCAAGAGTTTGGTGTGTAAAGTCACCATAGAGTCTTGTTAATTTATTCATAAGATGTAATTGATGAGGTGTAAACTCATTATTCCTCTTACATTTTATTATCGTGGTTAACCATCCAATATGGCGGCACAAATTGTTGATACCTTTTTCAAGTTTTATTTTCCATCTAGATTACTTCCGTTTAGTAGTTTCATTACCATGTATATTCAGATCTCTCCAATGTATGTATGTATGTATGTATGCATGTATGTATGTATGTATGTATGTATGTATGTATGTATGTATGTATGTATGTATGTATGTATGTATGTATGTATGTATGCATGTGTGTATGTATGTATGTATGTATGTATGTATGTATGTATGCATGTATGCATGTATGCATGTATGTATGTATGTATGTATGTATGTATGTATGTATGTATGTATGCATGTATCTATATACATATTCACACACACATATATATGTATATATATATATATATATATATCAGGGGTGGCCAAACCGCGGCTCGCGAGCCACATGCGGCTCTTTGACCTTTAATATGCAGCTTGTGGAAATATGTTGGCCGAGCTCCTTTCTTCATCGCAGTTAATATAAAAGGTAAATAAGAAAAAATTCAAGCTTTATAATTATTTACTGGGTATGAAATGAGACACCATTAGATTAAAAGACAAGTTTAATATGTTCATGGTTAATAAAAATGTTTAAGAATTTACATCCCAATTTTAATGCTAGATCTGAATGAGGCATTGCTCTTTAGTGCTGAGGGAATGAATAAGGTACTTTTGTACCTTATCTGCCATATGTCACTCAGTCAAACGCCACTATGAAACAAATCACAAAACCTTTTCGTATGATTATCCACCTAAATCAGAATTAAGGAAAAACAAATTAACTGTGTTAAAATCATCAGTAAATATATTTCTTTACTGCCCACAAGGGGCTAAACATAGAGGGGACAAACAAGGACAGACAAAGAGATTAAGTCGATCACATCGACTCCAGTGCGTAACTAGTACTTATTTAATCGACCCCGAAAGGATGAAAGGCAAAGTCGACCTCGGCGGAATTTGAACTCAGAACGTAACGGCAGACGAAATACGGCTACGCATTTCGCCCGGCGTGCTAACGTTTCTGCCTGCTCAGCCAGCTGACACTGTTGACAACGTTCAGTAAGGAAGGTGATACAACGACTGAAGCCATTTATGTTATGTTTCGGAATATTGCTAATGCTAAACGCCCATATTCTGATGGCGAATTTATTAAGAAGAATATGGCTGAAGTTGTTGCCGTGTTAGATCCAAATAGCACAAGACTTCAGCGACTGATAGCACATACACCGGTTTCACGTCATACTACAGAGAGGTGTATCTCTCAGATCACTGCTGATGTTGCAAGCAAAATGCAAAATGATTTCAAAAATTTTCTTGCATCCTGTTTAGCTCTTGACGAATCAACAGATATACAAGACAACCCACAACTGGCAATGTTTATTCGTTGTTTCCTCTGATGTAACTGAGAAAGATGAGATGTTGGACTTAGTGGCATTAAAAAAAAAAACTCGTGGTGTTGACATTAAAAATGCGCTTCACAGAACCTTAACAAATGCTGATGTTCCACTGAATAAACTCGTCAGCGTTGCAACAGATGGAGCACCACCTGCAATGGTGGGAAATATATATATATATATATATATATTATATATATATAAATAATATGAATAAAAAATGGAGTTAACGCAGGTTTAAACAAGTATTTTTACTTTCTACATATGTTTCGAAAATTCCACTGATACTTATTCAAAAGAATAAAAGGTATAAACAATGCAATCTTCTCTTCGGGAAAGTGAAAAAACGAAACTTGTCAATACGACATTTTAGCAAAAAATGATGGATTCGTATAGCGATAGACAGAACGCTATTAATATTGTTTAAAAAAACGTTATATGATATAACGTCATAAGTAGCTAACAGAAAGAGTAGGGATATTAATAGTGAATGTTAAATATAAAGGAAATTAAAGTCTAAACTATATATAATGATAGAGCCTACTTATATGCACTAAAAGTATGTTTCTCTGCCAATGCTTACATCTGTATGCTCGTTCTATAACCGTGTTTACTAGAGTATTTTTAGAAAAAATAATGAAAAATAGCTCAGAATTGCAGAGAAGACAGAATTTTTTGCCTTTGTCATATGGTATCGAATTGAGAGGATCAACCATTCTAAATGAAATTGTTCATTGTGGTCTTTTAAATCCCAAATCAGTTTGCTGAGACCGGTACTATTCCGTTTATTTCTATCCCTAAATGTTGAGTAATGGATAGAAATTCTCTTAGATAACTCTAACGATGTGCTTCCAATGTAAAATCGTACTTTATTACGAGTACTGATTATACACTGGTATATAGAATTTTTAATCTTAGAGTTACTTACATAAATTTAATTCTATTGGGATTGACTTCAGATACAATAACCTTGTTATTAATATTTCTAGAGGGTTGGATGGTAGTAACTAAATTAATGTTAGTATTAGTAAATGTATTAATATTTAACAGTTTGTATTATGAGAAGATATAATTTGCAAGAGATTTTTTGTGTTTGAAAAACCTATCCTAACCTTATGTGAATTAATTATAGAGTAATATCTAGAATTATTTGGAAATTCCTAGCAATAGCTTGACGAAACAGCAGTGGGAGATTAGATTTAATTTGTCTCCCGTAAGGAATTATTAACCAAATATTTTTACTAGTATTCATAGCGTAATTACTTTTGAAGGTGTTATATTTACTTTTAGATCGGTAATAGGGGAATAAATAAGGGTTATCTGCCTTCATTCGCTTTGTATCGGTGCGTAAGTTATGTTTGTTATCAATAATTCTTTTACGACTAGAAATCTTATCTACATTATTGAATTTACAATTAGACTGAGCAGAATCAATGTAGAAAATTTTTTTCTGTATAACCTGCTTTGATTAAGGCAGAGTTTAGAATTCAGCGTTATTATTGAAAATATCAACATTAGCAGATAATTTAGATAATCTAAATGAAATATTCTTAACTAAATTCTTAGTAATTGCTCCCGGATGATTACTAAATTTGCTAATGTACTTAAGATTGGTCAACGGTTTATGATATGGGAGTAAGAGTCACTGTGTAAATTAAGCGTAATATCTAAAAAGTTGGCCTTCGTCAGATCGTCATCAAAAACGATTTTTAAGCCCATTCTACTGAAAAAATTAACTAAACTGTTCTTAACTTTTTGTACCTTTTGGTTGGAAACATTTTGGAGGTAAGTAAACAATCATCACGATATAGACCTCCATAAATGTTAGGGAACTCTTCAGCCATTTCAAAAAGAATATATATACAGACCAAATCAGCTATCTGTGCTGAATAGAACTTCCCATAGGTTATCGAAACTATCTGGTGTGTCTTTACGGACCCACACTTATCATCAAATTTAATAATAGATCTTCTGGCTGCCAACACACAACATTAATTTCTTCTCGGGTGAGACCAGCTTTGTTATGAGCAAGCCAAAGTGCCTTATTAGTACTATTGGATTAATAGACGAATAAAAATTGGAAATATCAAACTGGATAAACTTCGTACTCACCTTACTGTTAATAGACCTAAACCAGTCAACTACGTCAAATGAATTAGTCCATAAACTAAGTTTTAATGTTTTGATTAAATTAGGAATATATTTATCTAGTATATTTTTACTAAGGATACCGATGTCAGAGCTAGAAGGGCTTAATGATGGGTTAGTAAAAAAATTTGGTTTGTGATCCTTCAAAATGAACCTAGGTTGCTTAGGAACAAGTGGTTCTGTCTTCATTTGTAGGTTATATTTCTCCATGATTTTCATAGCCTCGATGTTGGCTTTCTTAAGTATTCTTTTATCAGCAATTTTATACTTTTTCTGAATTTCTTTTTCAAGTAATTCCAAATAATAGTCTTTATAAAGTTTGTACAGATTTCCAGTCTTATCAGATTGAACCAACATAGTAGCCATAGAATTGATTTCTTTGGTGATGTTGCGAAGATACCTCAGATGTTTATTCAAATATTCAATGTAAACACGAAGTTTCAACCTTTATAAACAAGGAGTTATAACATCTTTACTTGTGAGATTTTGCTGCCCTGGTAACTATTCATTCATTTATCCGTGTTAATTGTTAACAAGGTAAAATACACTCATCTATATTATATATATATATAGTTAAATCCAACAAGAAAACACAAAGAGAAAACACAACAACGCGAGGACGTGGAACAATATAGTATTATTGGACGTTCAGGAAAGAAGGAAAGAAGGAGGGTTTGACGCTTCGCAGCGGAGCTCTTCGTCGGAAACACAGACACGTGTACCCTTAACGTAGTTCTCGGGGATATTCAGCGTGACACAGAGAGTGACAAGGCCGGCCCTTTGAAATACAGGTACAACAGAAACAGGAAGAAAGAGTGAGAGAAAGTTGTGGCGAAAGAGTACAGCAGGGATCCCCCCCCTGCCGGAGCCTCGTGGAACTTTAGGTGTTTTCGCTCAATAAGCACTCACAACGCCCGGTCTGGGAATCGAAACCGCGATCCTACGACCGCGAGTCCGCTGCCCTAACCACTGGGCCATTGCGCCTCCACACTGATTTAATATAAGTAGAGTTAAACTAAAACAATGTGATTGATAGAGAGACTAACTATGAAATAAAATATCATAAGAAGTAATATAAAGAGACATAAAATCCATTGAAAAATTCTTCTGCTTGTATTAGACAGACGACAAATAACTGGGAAGCAGAGATAAGGTGTGTGATGGAGAAGAATACTGAGAAATAACAAAGGGACAGCAAGCAGCGCACGCGCACGGGTATTAACTGAAAGAGACTGAAAGAGGAGTTTGGAAAAGGGAAATAGCGGGGGTCGTAAATTATAGAAGTGGACAACGTGACAGATTGGAAGTTAACGAGAGAGAAGGAGAGAGTGAGAGTGAGAGAGAGAGAAGGGAGAAACAGAAAGAAAGTGAGAGAGAGAATGAAGAGTTTTGAATACGCGAGTATTAAAAAGGTACGTTACGCATAGACACGTATATAAACTGTCACAGCTACCTACAAAGACACAATCAAATATACATGCATGTAAATACACACACACACACACGCATACACACAATCACACATCACACACACACACACACACACACACACACACACACACACACAGAGCTTATAGCATAGCTTTCCTTTTTCTGAAATGTTTTTACTTTGTCATCAGATGTGAGAACATTTTCATTTTCACCTCACGTAGTTGTATTTAGGATACCGAAGTGCTGAAAACATATTAAGCCAAATTATGCTGCCTTTGAAATTCATAATTAATTCACAAAAAAGCATTTGATTAATTTCTTTATTGAGAAAAAATTGGAAGAAAAAAAAGAATCTAGCATCCCTTGTCGAAGCGTACGCAAGTGGAGTACCTTTCTCTTGATAAGCCTCTCACTCCTAGGTGAGTGAAAGCAAACGTCTGTGTTGTGTATGCACGTTGATAGAACAATTTACCATCTCATTTACTACCTTGCTCTACAGATCTGAGACTTCGACTTCTTACAATTCCAATGCATATATGTCAACCCACCCAGCTAAAGTTTAGTATTGTTACTAATGTATGTTTGTACGTGTGTATGTGTATATATATATATATACTTTATTTTAAGCAGCAGAAAATTCACAAAATCTGTTACTTGAGTTTCTCGTTGCCGTTCATCAGACAGTTTTTGCTAGAATGGCAATATATATATAATATATATATATATATATATATATATATATATAGACATACACATATATACACACCACATATACATATATGCATACATCAGTATACAAACATGTACGCGCGCGCGCACACGTACACACATGCACATTCATACACATACACACGCGCACATACTTTGTATGACCAATAGATTGTGAACAGAATTCGGAACTGTGCAGAGGCTGTGTGCATGACTAATAACGCTTACTGCAATTGTAAGAAGTAGACAACCCTGTCTAGAAAACGCTGCTCGCTGTACTACTACTACTACTAGTAGTAGTAGTAGTAGTAGTAGTAGTAGTAGTAGTAGTAGTAGTAGTAGTAGTAGCAGCAGCAGTAGCAGTAGTAGTAGTAGTAGTAGTAGTAGTAATATAAAGTGTGGATCTTAACAATTACGGACCAGAAGAGTTGAGTAATGAGAAAGGGGGTATAGAAGTTTTAGGAACGGAGAGAGAGAGAGAGAGAGAGAGAGAGAGAGAGAGAGAGAGAGAGAGAGAGAACCAGGTAGAGTGGAAGATGTAGACCTATGATCAACACGTTGGTAATGGTATGCATTATTTTGGAAGTGCGCTGTCGTATCATTACGTATTCTGAAAGCTAGTGTAGCTTTGGAGAACTATAGCAGAGAGTAGGACAGCTCTGGTTTTTCGCATTGACACATAAGTAAATTTTTCAACGCTATCAGCCTTCCAACTCTCCTCTACTGTTCTGATACATCAACAGTGTACAAATCTTTCCTTAATAGCTCAATTATTTCTGCATGTCTTCCCGATACATGTGTTCTCAGACGTGCCAAATCACCCAGTATGTTTGCTGAGCTCAACCCACAGCTGTTAGCTGGCAAGTAAAGAGCTGTGTTATAACGTCTCGTAAAGGATACGAAACTACACTGAAAATAAACTGAAAAGATTAAGAACAATTCAGTCTCATGAGTGGATCTTCTTCAAGACAGATCTGCTAAGGAGAAGGTAGCTGCTAAGTCATCTATCTATCTTTCTGTCTGTCTGTCCGAACGTCCGTCCGTCTGTCTGTCTGTCTGTCTGTCTGTCTGTCTGTCTGTCTGTCTGTCTGTCTGTCTGTCTGTCTGCATGCATGCGTTATAGAATGAATAAATATATGAGCATGTATAAATAGAAAGAATGTCTTTGTATATATATATATATATATATATTATATATATATAAATATATCACCGTGATCACCGTGACCGACCAGGCTATCAGATGTTGCTACACATCGCTGGTCACAATGCGCCTCGCATTGTTTTAGCCTTCAAATGACGCCATCCCGCTGGCTAAACGAGCAGGCCAACAATAGAAAGAGTGAGAGAAAGTTGTGGGGAAAGAGTACATCAGGGACCGCCACCACCCCCTGCCGGAGCCTCGTGGAGCTTTAGGTGTTTTCGCTTAATAAACACTCACATCGCCCGGTCTGTGAATCGAAACCGCGATCCTACGACCGCGAGTCCGCTGTCCTAACCACTGGGCCATTGCGCCTCCACACACACACACACACACACACACACACATATATATACATATACATATATATATATATTATAAGGGTCAGCAAGAACAAATGTATTGAAATAGTTATTATATAAGATTAACAACACGTTGAGACTAGATATTTTACACATATTTGGATATATCTAATGTTTATCCAAGTGAATGTAGTAAATATATCGTAAGTTATGAGGAAACAAACAAACAATCTTCCTTGTTCACAAAATATTAACAGTAAGGGTTTCTTTGTTGCTCTTGTTCCATTTTTCGTTGTTTTTCAAAGTGACCCTTAACTTTTGGCCGTTACAGTTTGGAAGATTTTTGTTTATTTCCCCATAACTTACGAAATATTTATTTTGTTTCGTTCTCTTGACATTTTTACGAACGATAGATATCAGATATATCAAAATATGTGTAAAATATCAAGTCCCAACGTTTTGTTAATCTTCTATAATAAATATTTCAATACATTTGTTCTTACTGAGCCTTATATTATGGCCGGCACTGTATACACACACACACACATATATGTCCGTACCTCTCACTCTCTCTCTCTCTCCCCCTCTCTCTCTCCCTCTCTCTCCCTCTCTCTCTCTCTCTCTCTCCCTCTCTCTCTCTCTCTCTCTCTCTCCCTCTCTATCTATATGCTTCACATCAGTCGTGTAACGGCTTTCCAACGCCGTTGAAATTAATTACAAACAGCATATTATAATAAAATTAAAAAGTAACACTTATAACAAACTTTATCAAAGAACCAAATAAGCAATGACCTGGTACTATCCTAGGTAATCAAAATACGTACAACATGAGAGTAATGTGAAATCAAAGTCACATTCAACATAACCAGTGAACATTCCACGCTCACTGTCAAATGGATGTCAACGTGATTTCGACACCCATAAAAAGTTCACACGAACATATACACACACGAACATATACATTCACATATAATTCGCCGATGGCAAATTTCACTCGTAAGGTATTGGTCAGATAATGCTATGGTAGAAGAGACTTGCTCAATAAACTGCACAGTGGATCGGAACTTTCTTATCAGTTGATCGAAATTTTGCTGAAATTAGACAATGTAAATTGAAGTTGATTTGATCTGTTACTTAAAGCCGATTGGTGACAGCAAAGGACACGTTTTGGTCTTTACTAGACTTCTATTTCGAAGTATAATTTACTTAGATGATGTTGGATTATTATATAACGAGCGAGGCGAGTTGGCAGAATTGATAGCACGCCGAGAAAAATGCTAAGTGGCATTTCCTACGTTTTTACGTTCAAATTCTACCGAGGTCGACATTACATTTTCTCCTTTCGGTGTTGATAAAATAATTATCAGTTCAGCACTGAGTCGATCTATCCCTTTTCCGAAATTGCTGGACTTCTGTCAGAATTTGAAACCATCACAGAGAGATACCAATACATACACTGGATATATATATATGTATGTGTGTGTATGGACGAATGGCAGTTGGTTAGACATTCGACAATGAATATTCAGTTGTTCGATCGACTAAATTACTTTTTATTTATTGAATTATAATATTTAATCATCGAATAAGTGATGGAGCATTCCACAGACACGTGTCCCCTTTACGTAATTCTCATGCAAAATCAGCGTGACCAATTATGCGTGATTAACTTGTATCCTTGAATTAGTGTTCTAACCCGTCCGATGGGCTTCTGTACTGTTTCGTCTTCTCCATGTCACTCGCAAAGCAAGGGGTTCATTCGAGATTGTAGAAAACGACACTTGTCCAAAATGCCACTAGGGGATCGGACCACGTGGGTTCGTTAAGCGAACTTCTTAACCATCTGGTCATACAGTGTGTGTTTTGTGTGTTTTGTGTGTGTGTGTGGTGTGTGTGAGGGAGTGTGTCTACATACGTGCACACACACACACATACACACACACACACGCATACACACAGATACACATGTAAGTGTATGTGTTTGTGTGTATGTACATACGTGTGAGTATGTATGTATGTATGTGTATACAGATATTTAAGTATTGTGGGAATGGAAGATCTGAGGATTATCAATCTATCTATCTATCAGTCTGTCTGTCTGTCTGCCTGTCTGTCTGTCTATAATGTATTGACAGGTATAACTGAGTACTTGAGGTCTCACTGTATATCCCAGCGCTCGGGGCCATGGGCACGTGCCTCTTTCAGAGCCTCGGGTAGACCCAAACTTTGTTTATTCAGATAAACGGAAATTGTTACAAGCCATTCGGATCGTCTATGTCTGTTCACGCCGGATCATCTTGATTCAATGAGAATTACGTAAAACGTACACGTATCTTTGAAATACCTAGCTGCTTCGCAATTTATTCAACAACTAACTAGAACGACTAACTGGAAGCTTCTTATGTCGGAATTCAAGGTTGGGTTCATCATCATCATCATCATCATCATCATCATCATCATCATCATCATCATCATCATCATCGTCATCATCATCATCGTCATCATCATCATCATCATCATCATCATCATCATCATCATCTATATATATAAATGTATATATATATATATATACATACACACACACATAATATATATGTATGTATGTATGTATGTATGTAGTGGCCCTTACAAAACTAACCCCATCTCCTTCCTCCTTCACTTGAGAATTCGTCTAGACCTTTGAGAGTCAAAATTTTAGTAAATAAATCACCCTGCTCTACTTCAGGCTTTGAGTGCCTTGCTCGCAAACACATGCTTACATGCATGCACACATACACTCATGTAGCACGCACGCACACACACACACACACACACACACAACACACACACACACACACACACTATCACAGATACACTATACACACAGACATGTTCGCATGCACGCTTCACGCACTTACACACCATACGTATATATCTACGTAATATGTACATTCATACGTACCTACATACGTACGCCCGTACATACATGCATAATTCTTATGCGCAGACATACATACATATACATATACATACATATATTCATTGATTCTTGGTCAGAATTTCCAGCCAAGAGTATTCAGGTGTTTGATCAGCTATGTTACTGGGATCATTGAATTAGCCTGCAAGTAGCAGCGTATTCCACAAACAAATGTCACCTTAATGTAATTTTATGATAGATTAGCTGACATAGTGTGCTGAAGCCGAACTTTTGCATTCCACGTACAACAACATCCGACAAGCTTCCATGCTGTTTCTATACATTCAACTTCACTGGCGAAGTAAGGATTGATAGCCCACCTGAGACGTGAGAAATAACACTTGCCCAAGATGTCAGGCACCAGAATCGAAATCGAGACCTCATGATGGAGAAGCGAACACAGTTACACGCGCGCTCAAACACACACACATACACAAAACACATAGAAGCAGTACTCCATCTCTAAAGACTTTCCGTGTCTTTATCTAAATATACGAAATTAATTTTCATTATTTCTGACCAATATGTGTGTGTCTATAATTTCATGTTGTGTTTTTTTCTTTCGATATGCATTTTACGTGTATATTTTATATAAACGTATGTACATTGTATGTGTTAGTTGGTGTGATTAAAAAACTAGGTTAACGACCGGAAATTTTTCGAGTTAAATATGATTTCTTTAAATTCAATGAACGCGAAGAACGAAAGGTTTTTGTATTCCGATTTTCAGTGTGGAATTTTTCAAGCTTTCACTTGTTTATAAAAACAAAACACCGTTTGGTTTGTGTGTTATATGTGTGTGGACAGAGAATATATTGGGAGACACAGTGGTGATACATAAAAGGCAGGGACAGTTTTGGGAATTGTTTTAGCCAATAGGTGTGTGTGTGTGTTATGTATAGCATACACACCACACTCACACACTCACACCACAACATACATACATATATATATATATATATATATATATATATATATATATATATAATAGAGAGAGAGAGAGAGAGAGAGAGACAGAGAGAAGTGAGAGAGTGAGAGAAAGAGAGAGAGAGAGAAAGAGAGAAAGAGAGAGAGAAAGAGAGAAAGAAGAGAGAGAGAAACAGAGAAACAGAGAGAGAATACGAGAGATAGAGGGGAAAAGAGAGTGAGAGAAGGAAAGAGCTATAGGGAGAGAAAAAAGAGCATAGAGACAAAAGAAATATAGAAAGAAAGAAAGGGAGAGAGAGGGAGAAAGCGAGAGAGAGGGAGAGAGAGGAGAGAGGGAGAGAGAGAGAGAGGAGGGAGAGAGAGGGAGAGCGAGAGAGAGGGATAGGAGAGAGTCGAGAGAGAGGAAGCGAGAGAGAGTGAGAGATAGAGCGAGCGAAGAGAGAGAGAGAGAGGAGGAGAGAGGAGAGAGAGAGAGAGAGAGAGAGAGTCTTATGTTGTTTTTTTTTTTTCGAGCAGAGTGGGAAGGCAATTTTGAACTACAGTGTACCATTTAAAATAGCTGCCTCCTTCAACGGTAATTGTGGTTGTTATATAACGTTGGTGTATGAGCAGCTTTATAAAATGGCTGCTTCTGTTGCAGTAACGATGCTGGTGAAGATGGCGATTGGCGTAATGATGATAGTATTGGTTGATGATAATGGCTGTGGTCATGACGATAGTAGTGATGATAACGAAGAGGGGGATATAATGGTAGCAGTAGCAACGATAGTTGTAGTAGTAGTAGTAGTAGTAGTAGTAGTAAATATTTCCTTCATATTGTTTGCTGTTGCCGTTTGTGGTGTAATGTTTGCTGCTGTTGTTACTGTGTGTCTGTTGTTATATTGCTGTCGTTCTTAAGAACACTGCCAACATCTTGTCACGTTGTGACTGACTGCTTCATCACACTTATGAGTTAACACTATGAATATGTGTGCGCGTGCGTATTTCTGT
>NW_021832017.1:2500-7500 GCF_006345805.1 Octopus sinensis
CGTCGTCATCATCATCATCATCATTGTGATCATCTTTTTTCCTTCTCGTTCATTATCATAATCATGACCCCGTCTTTATCTTTTCTTCTTTCCTTCATCATTAATGTCTCCACTTGCCTCTTTATTTACTGTCAGTGCTTCATCCAGCCTCCTCCTTTTCCGTCTTTTCAACCACAGACTCTTTTCTTATTAAAGTTCTTTTCTCTCCTAATCTTCTTCTTAATCTGATGCTTCATCTTCACATATTTTCAATTGGTTTTGCGCCCCTTTTATTCATTTTTCCTTCATCATAATTTAGAACCTGATAATAATATACGCATCGATATTTTGTAGATCAGCTCTGGGAACCAACAACAAGAAAAGGACCTCGGGAAAGTTTGCTCTCTGCTCCCGAGGAAGGGCAAGCTTTTTCCGAAGTCGCATTGACGCCCATCTTCTATGACTAAGAAATATTTTTAGTTCGTGATCTGCCAAGATCGGGCGCCGAGGTAGCAGCCCTATTACAGAAATCCTTAGCTCTGAAAGTACGCGCAATCTTTTTGGAACCGGACGCTAAGATTTGTTTTATGAAAGTGAACGGCAGCGAAGGTAAGCTCCTTAAACTCGTGGACGTTTATGGCCTTATGAGGGCTAGAAATCTAACTTTTCTTTAAAATGTCCAGAAAACACCTTGGATACGACCCACTCTTTAGTATTAATGGGAGACTGGAATAGCATTTTGGACACACGGAATGATTCTGTGGGGCTCGTACAGAAGAGGAGAAAATCCTTGTAAACCTTCTTTAGAACCTAGCAGCAGTGTGACAGGTACCTACTGGTGTTTCTTGAAATCCAGCGACAAAGACGACTTAGATAGCACCAGTTTCTACTAAACTTCACCATCTCCCACCGCAGTTTTGGGGAATGTCACGGGGAGAGAATAAAGAGTCGAAATGAAGTAGTCTTCAAATTAAGAAGGCTATCAAAACACCATTACAACCTATTTTACAAATACTCTAACAACAATAGCAGCAGCGGTAGTAACATCATTAAGAACAACAGCAAATACAACAGTCACATCATCAACAACAACATCAACAACAAAACGCACACACAAACACAAAAACCAAAACTGGAACTGCAGCAACAATAAAAACACCAAGAGTAACCCTGAGCTACACTGTTGTAAATAAAAACAAGTGAGTTGATAGAAAACCTAAATTATGGTAAAATAAAATTGAGACAGCAGTGGAAAAAATGTAGGACTTATTTAAAACTCAGAAGTACATAGCTTTAACAATATCGTCGTCAGATATCTACAAAACAATTCGGGAAAAACTCTTGGTTGCCGTGGAGGTTTTAAAACAGGTGAAATTTAAAGACTTTTCTAAGGGCCTTTTAGAAATGGTTTGCCCGAAAACAAGTCCAGACCTTACGGGCTTCTTGAAAGTCAGAGTGAGCTACTTTCACTTTTCTTTCTTCGACAAATATGTTTGTGCTGAGAGTGGGGTCTCTGAATGTGCATGTCTTGGAGTCAGCTTGAAAACAAGGTCATTTGCCCAACGATGTCAGGTTGCTCGATATAGATGTGCTAGCTATCATCAAGACGGGAGTTTCTGCATCGCTCGCACTGACGCCCATCTTCTATGACTATGACACATTTTTAGTTCGTGATCTGTCAGGATAGAGTGCTGGAGTAGCAGTCCTATTCCAGAAATCCTTAACTCTGATTGTACGTGCAATCTTCTTGAAACCGGACGCTAAGACTTTTGTTCCAGAAGTGAACGGCAGAGAATGTAAGCTCCTTAAACTCGTGGACGTTTATGGCCTTATGAGAGCTAGAAATCTAAATTCTCTTTAAAATGTCCAGAAAAATTCTTGGATACGATCCACTCTTTAGTATTACTGGAATAGCATTTTTGACACACGGAATGATTCTGTGGGGTTCGTACAGAAGAGGGTCAAAATCCTTGTAAATCTGCTCAGAACCTAGCAGCAGTGTGACGGGTACCTACTGGAGTTCCTTGAAATGCCACTGTCACCCCAGAGCACCCATTGCGGGTCATACAGATCATACCTACAGTATTTGTTAAGTCAGTGGATACGGATAGCGTAGGATATCGACATTTAAATTAGTCGGCTCTACGGACCACAAATTTGCGATCTGTATAATCAATTTTGGTACGACTCGGAGATAAGGACCCGGTTAATGGAAGTTGAACATGACCATGCCGGCTTGAAAAGACTACAGGAACTGTATTCGTAAAGTATTTAGGCAGCACTTAAGGGAGGAAATCGTCAACAACCAATGGCAGATCTCCCCGAAAATGGTGACTAGAATAGAATCGACAGCGCTTAGTAAAGAGCGAGCAACAGAACGAAATGGAATAGAAACAGAACTAGTGCGCAAACAACGAGTACGATTAATAAAGGCATTGCAACCGACGTGCTAACAGCGAGAATAGCTCTTGACACAAGGCCAGAAATTTTGGAGAGGAGCATGTCCATGACATCAGCACCAAAAGGATGAAGAGCCAAATGGACTGTGGTGGCATTTCAACTCAGAATGTAAAATCGGAAGAAATGCTGTTAATAATTTTGTTCGGCATGCTACCGATTCTGCCAGCTCTCTGCTTTGTTAAAGAGCGGGGTGGGATAATCAACCCGACGAAAATTCTAACTGGGGCCCATCTGCAAGGTGTTTATCTTGATATCAGATTTACCATGTCACGCACATGTGGTTGTGATGCATGTACCTGGTGTGCCCTTATCATTATGGATATATTGAGCTTTGTATATTTGTACCCCAGTGTCTCTTTGATGGTATGCTCTGCTCTCTCACTCACTCAATAATGATAATAATAATAATAATATAATAATAATAAAATAATAATAATAATAATAATAATAATAATAATAATAATAATAATAATAACAATAATAATAGGCTGATCAGTCCAGGCTAAGAAGGAAAATATCCACAAGCATGACAGAGTTAGGGCCTATATACACCGGAAGCTATGCAAACACTATGGAATGACAGCAGAAGCAAAGATGGTATAGGCACACTCCAGGAAAGGTCTCAGAAAAGGACAAAGCAACCATACACACAGATACAGAAACCAAGAAAAATAGACCGGATATATTTGTCAGAGATCATCAAGAAAACAAAATGCCTTGTAATCGCTGTATCGATATCATCAGATGACAATGCAAGAAACGGAGAAACTCTCATAATAAAAAAATGTGGAAGTAGAGGTAACACGAATGTGGAACCTAGAGACAGAAACAATGCTTATAGGTGAATGAGGTATGATTAAGAAACGTCCAGACAAATACATAACCCAAACACTAAGATTAAGATATAGATATACAGAAAATAGCACTAGTAGGCACCGCATACATCCTACGTAAAGTACATTCAATATACTTTTCCACTCTTGGCACAAGGAGCGAAATTTGGGGGGAAGGGGACTTTCGATTATATCGACCCCAGTAAGCAACTGGTACTTAAGTTATCGACCCCGAAAGGATGAAAGTCAAAGTCGACCTCGGCGGAGTTAAAAGCACATTCGATATAGTCAAAATAACAGCAAAACAAACAACAGCACATAACCAAGGAACACAGAACTACGCTCTGTGGTGCAGTGAAAGTACCTGATAATAATAAGACTATTGAATAATAATGATAATAATGGTTTCAAATCTTACCATAGGGCCGACAGTTATTGAGGGGAAAGGGAAGCGATGACATTAGCTCTAGTACTTGAACCGGTCCTTATTTTATCGAACTCGATTAGACGGAACGCTAGGTTGCCTTCGGCGTTATCACTGACTCATTAAAGATTCTAACATTAATGAAAATAAGAATCTTTTCTACTATAGGCACAAGGTCTGAAATTTGGCGGGAGGGGGCTAACCGATTACATCGATACCAGTATATAGCTGGTACTTACTTCATCGACGCCGAAAGGATAAGACGCAAAGTCGACCTCGGCGGAATTTGAACTCAGAACGTAAAGACGGACAAAATACCTCTAAGCATTCCGTCCAGCGCGTTAACGATTCTGCCTTAAAAATAATTCTTTTCTTCTCTAGGCACAAGGCCCGAAATTTGTGGGTTAAAGGGCCAGTCGATTAGATCGACCCCAGTACGCAGATGGTACTTAATTTATCAACCCCGAAAGGATGAAGATAAAGTCGATCTCCGCGGAATTTGAACCAGCGCGTTAACGATTCCGCCAGCTCGTCGCCTTAAAAATAATGATGATAAAAACAAATAATCGATATAAAAAAAAGAAAAGAACTTAAATAATTGTTCTTTGTTAAAGGAATCACGATTTCTTCAAGCTTACAATAGGATGATAATTGACATGTTGTCGATGTCTAATCTTTTCTCAATGTCAATATATACATAAACTTATTTATTTCCAACCCTGAAGAGACTTTATAATCAACGCTATTAATTCGATTCAACTAGCAAAGTGGATGTTTATTCACATCTTGTTGAGCGAATTCCATCAGCATTGTCTTTACGTCGTTAGATGTTCGGGTTTCATTGATACTCAAAACAAACACAACACCGTGACAGCTACGAAGCCGCAATTACACTCACAACACATGTTGAATACAGCAAAATAACACTCAGAACGAATGCTGCAATGATGTTCGTGTGTGTGTGTATATATATATATGTGTGGTGTGTGCGTATTATTCTATTCTTTTAATTCTTTCAGTCATTTGACTGCAGCCATGCTGGAGCATCGCCTTTGGTCGAACATATCGACCCCAGGGCTCACACGCACGCACACACACACACACATTCACGCACACACACACACGCACTCACTACATACGCACACTTGTATATATATGTATTTTCCTTTATTCTTTTATACGTTTCAGCCCTGAGGATGTGGCCATGCTATATATATATATATATATATATATATATATATATATATGCGTGTGTGTGCGTGAGCGTGTGTGTCTGTACGAATATCAAACCACTTCTTTGATAT
>NW_021832017.1:15000-22500 GCF_006345805.1 Octopus sinensis
AGAATCAGTTCTGCTGACGATCATTAGACGCAAGTTGTATGTGAAATCACGGTGATACAGAACATAATTCATTTTTAAATGTCTTGCTTTGAAAAACTGCTTTTGGTATGATTAGTATAATTTTTGGTAGTAATAATTTTTGGTAGTAATGACTTTGTCCCTCCTAGTGTGAGGCATTTATGTGTAATATGCCCTTTATACAATATAGATATAATTAATTTGTTCAAAAGAAAAAAATTATTTTCGGATTCTTTTCTTTTGAGGTTTTCACGCTAGCTACCCGATAATTTCTTGTTAAGATCCCTTATTAAGAGATTATCCTTAATTGTTAACTTATTCCGAAATACTTTTCATTACCGACATGCAGTTCGTAAAAAGCCCGCCATTTACCGGATATATGATTTATAAACATTCCATGTGCTTGGCCGGAGTGAACAGTTGTCTGTTCGTCTCGCTACATAAGGTTGGTTTATTTATGATGTATTCAGAATCAGTTCTGCTGACGATCATTAGACGCAAGTTGTATGTGAAATCACGGTGATACAGAACATAATTCATTTTTAAATGTCTTGCTTTGAAAAACTGCTTTTGGGTATGATTAGTATAATTTTTGGTAGTAATGACTTTGTCCTCCTAGTGTGAGGCATTTATGTAATAATGCCCTTTATACAATATAGATATAATTAATTTGTTCAAAAGAAAAAAATTATTTTCGATTCTTTTCTTTTATGAGGTTTTCACGCTAGCTACCCGACGATAATTTCTTGTTAAGATCCTTATTAAGAGATTATCCTTAATTGTTAAACTTATTCCGAAATACTTTTCATTACCCGACATGCAGTTCGTAAAAAGCCCGCCATTTACCGGATATATGATTTATAAACATTCCATGTGCTTGGCCGGAAGTGAACAGTTGTCTGTTCGTCTTCGCTACATAAGGTTGGTTTATTTATGATGTATTCAGAATCAGTTCTGCTGACGATCATTAGACGCAAGTTGTATGTGAAATCACGGTGATACAGAACATAATTCATTTTTAAATGTCTTGCTTTGAAAAACTGCTTTTGGGTATGATTAGTATAATTTTTGGTAGTAATGACTTTGTCCCTCCTAGTGTGAGGCATTTATGTGTAATATGCCCTTATACAATATAGATATAATTAATTTGTTCAAAAGAAAAAAATATTTTCGGATTCTTTTCTTTTATGAGGTTTTCACGGGACGCTACTACGACGATAATTCTTGTTAGATCCCTTATTAAGAGATTATCCTTATTGTTAAACTTATTCCGAAATACTTTTCATTACCCGACATGCAGTTCGTAAAAAGCCCGCCATTTACCGGATATATGATTATAACATTCCATGTGCTTGGCCGGAGTGAACAGTTGTCTGTTCGTCTTCGCTACATAAGGTTGGTTTATTTATGATGTATTCAGAATCAGTTCTGCTGACGATCATTAGACGCAAGTTGTATGTGAAATCACGGTGATACAGAACATAATTCATTTTTAAATGTCTTGCTTTGAAAAACTGCTTGGGTATGATTAGTATAATTTTTGGTAGTAATGACTTTGTCCCTCCTAGTGTGTGAGGCATTTATGTGTAATAATGCCTTTATACAATATAGATATAATTAATTTGTTCAAAAGAAAAAAATTATTTTCGGATTCTTTTCTTTTATGAGGTTTTCACGCTAGCTACCCGAGTAATTTCTTGTTAAGATCCCTTATTAAGAGATTATCCTTAATTGTTAAACTTATTCCGAAATACTTTTCATTACCGACAGCAGTTCGTAAAAAGCCCGCCATTTACCGGATATATGATTTATAAACATTCCATGTGCTTGGCCGGAGTGAACAGTTGTCTGTTCGTCTTCGCTACATAAGGTTGGTTTATTTATGATGTATTCAGAATCAGTTCTGCTGACGATCATTAGACGCAAGTTGTATGTGAAATCACGGTGATACAGAACATAATCATTTTTAAATGTCTTGCTTTGAAAAACTGCTTTTGGGTATGATTAGTATAATTTTTGGTAGTAATGACTTTGTCCCTCCTAGTGTGAGGCATTTATGTGTAATAATGCCCTTTATACAATATAGATATAATTAATTTGTTCAAAAGAAAAAAATTATTTTCGGATTCTTTTCTTTTATGAGGTTTTCACGCTAGCCCGATAATTTCTTGTTAAGATCCCTTATTAAGAGATTATCCTTAATTGTTAAACTTATTCCGAAATACTTTTCATTACCCGACATGCAGTTCGTAAAAAGCCCGCCATTTACCGGATATATGATTTATAAACATTCCATGTGCTTGGCCGGAGTGAACAGTTGTCTGTTCGTCTTCGCTACATAAGGTTGGTTTATTTATGATGTATTCAGAATCAGTTCTGCTGACGATCATTAGACGCAAGTTGTATGTGAAATCACGGTGATACAGAACATAATTCATTTTTAAATGTCTTGCTTTGAAAAACTGCTTTTGGGTATGATTAGTATAATTTTTGGTAGTAATGACTTTGTCCCTCCTAGTGTGAGGCATTTATGTGAATAATGCCCTTTATACAATATAGATATAATTAATTTGTTCAAAAGAAAAAAATTATTTTCGGATTCTTTTCTTTTATGAGGTTTTCACGCTAGCTACCCGACTAATTTCTTGTTAAGATCCCTTATTAAGAGATTATCCTTAATTGTTAAACTTATTCCGAAATACTTTTCATTACCCGACATGCAGTTCGTAAAAAGCCCGCCATTTACCGGATATATGATTTATAAACATTCCATGTGCTTGGCCGGAGTGAACAGTTGTCTGTTCGTCTTCGCTACATAAGGTTGGTTTATTTATGATGTATTCAGAATCAGTTCTGCTGACGATCATTAGACGCAAGTTGTATGTGAAATCACGGTGATACAGAACATAATTCATTTTTAAATGTCTTGCTTTGAAAAACTGCTTTTGGTATGATTAGTATAATTTTTGGTAGTAATGACTTTGTCCCTCCTAGTGTGAGGCATTTATGTGTAATAATGCCCTTTATACAATATAGATATAATTAATTTGTTCAAAAGAAAAAAATTATTTTCGGATTCTTTTCTTTTATGAGGTTTTCACGCTAGCTACCCGATAATTTCTTGTTAAGATCCCTTATTAAGAGATTATCCTTAATTGTTAAACTTATATATATATATATATATATATATATAGACACCGATATATGTATATATACATATGCATGCATGCGTACATGTATAGATTTGTGAGATCCCACATACTTAGTGATATATTTTTAATTCAGGACGACCAGGTTTTTAAAGCCAAACAACGAATATCTTTAAATTTATCATACAAACATCTACACAAACACTGTGAGACGCATTTCAGAATATACAGAAATACTCTCGAATTTAGCCATCCATACATACATACATTTTTATGGCTGCCCCCTCGTTATCGAGTATGGCCATTGCACGAAGCTTAACTGTTACTGGTGCTGTGATCGAATGTGACTTTTTAGCGCAGCTAAAGATCTATAATGTCTTGTACAGAATTGACAACTAATACCTTTACCGGTAATAGCCGGCTATAGTTGTAACTGGGCTTCATGTACCTTTGCATATCGTCTAAGTCTTCCTGCCGAATTACTCTCTCTTCCACATGCCCGGCAGATATGATTAGTATGGTGTGTTACACCACCATACATACATACATACATACATACATACATACATACATACATACATACATACATACATACATACATACATACATATATACATTGACCGGTTGAAAAATATATCTTTCAACTTGTTCTGCAATACATTTCAGCGCTTCAAAACCAAACTTATGTTTGTTTACATATGACGTAATTGAATTTAAGTTTTACACTAGATATCATTAGATATAATGGAAATAAGAACAAGTAGACTTTTGTTATTGAGAAAATATATAACAAGGGAACTTCATCTTTTTATAGTATTAAGAACTTAAAATAAATCAAATGTTTCGACTGTTATGTAGTTTTTCAACATAACTATAAAACAGCAAATGGAAAAACAATTCGAGAAGCGAAAATATGAAATTTACATAAAATTTTGTACGATTTGTTTTTTTCCTTATTGAGGCCTTTGTAAGGTGTAGTTCCATCTAAACCAATGGGATCTGTCTAAGCTAAACACTATAAAGTGAAAATGTGTGGAGAGCACTTGTTTACTCTTATGGGTGGTTGATCAGATTTCAGCTGAATCATGGAATTAGTATGTGAGAGGGCATAGCCTAGTGGCTAGGATGCTATAGTCATGATCGCGAGATCGTGGTTTCGATTTCTACACTTCATCTCAAGATGTGCTCTGTGATCACATCGACACATGGCCTTTCATACACCGTACAGGTAATGTGCCGATTTGATGTAGAGAGTGAGATAATGTGCAACACGAACGTTTTGCTCACTATAAACAAAACAAATGGTCTGTGATGGTTGTTCGGGAAGACTTTAGAGAACCATCTTTCTCCGCCTCCAGTGACTACCAAACATAGACTATACATGGAATGAATTAACTGGACACTACACGCGACAAACAATCGGTAGACTAAGAAGCTAAAAAAATCAATCGATCCGACATTTTTGGAAAATATTAAGGAATTATTATATAGTTAATTAATTATACAACAGAAAATTATAATAATAATAATAATAATAATAATAATAATAATAATAATAATAATAATAATAATAATAATAATGACGTTGAAAAATACCTTAGGGATGAGAACCCAGATTCGAAATTTCTCCAAGACACCTGATGAAGGCTGGAGGGTATATCAACCGAAACGTTGTGTTGACAACAAACAAGATGAGGACAAATATCCGTCAAAAGTAAATAATTTAAATAATGTACATAATTCCTCATCTCTTAAATATGGAACTAAACAGAAAATAATTTAGAATTTACTATAAATGTTTAATAACAAAGGCATTAACTTATTCCTATCAGAAATCTCTAGTGATTAAGGCGGCGAACTGGCAGACACGTTAGCACGCCGAGCGAAATACTTAGCTGTATTTCGTCTGTCTTTACGTTCTGAGTTCAAATTTCGTCGAGGTCGACCTTGCTTTTCATACTTTCGGGGTCGATAAATTAAGTATCAGTTACCTACTGGAATTCATCTAATCGACTGGCCCCCTCCCCCAAAATTTCGGGCCTTGTGGCTTGAGTAGAAAAGAAATCGCAAGTGATGAAGGGCATAAAAGAAGTTGCTAATTCTTACATGTATAAATTAATTTGGCCAATACAAAACCAAACCTATAATGATTGATATGTTGCCTAATCTTTGAGGTTTCAGGATAATAATGCCAATGGTGATCGGTTAAAAGGCTCAGACAGAAGCGTGGAGTTTTAAAGAAAATTTTCGAAATTGGTTTACACGAATTTGTGCCTATATGTGCACTTAATTTCCGTAATATCTGTAATCCTTTAAATACTAAATGTATTTTACACCTTCCTAACTCTCGGGCCCATCTCTATCAATCTTAGTTTCATATTGCGTAAATAGTTCACCACACAACGTGTCCTTGCTCCTACAACCAATGGATCAAGGAATTATCCAGAATTTCAAACGTCTCTATAGAAATATTTCCATGAAACAAGTAATCAACAACGTGGTTTCTTTTCCTAACCATAACTCTAATTTATAATTAAGGATGCGCTCCTTGCATCAGTAGTAACGTGGGCGTATTTTAAAGCCGTCACTCTTCTGAGAGCATGGTGACCACTTGGGGTCATTTTTCTGGTTGATGATTTATAATTTATTACGAGGAAGATGAACAGCATTTTGATGGTTTCAATATTAGGCACAGCACAAAAGAAATGACAGTACCGCAAAGCGTACAAACGACAGCCATAGAAAATCCAACGCATAGTTTTTAAGGATAAAGCTATCGATGATTGGATTGCGGTTGACAACGATTTTGAATTAGAATTAAACCAAAATTTTTCAGATTAGATTATCGATACTGTGATTGATCCCGAAGATCGAGATGAAGCAATGTTTTCCAATGAAGGTGATAATGGAAACGAAGCAATTTAAAATGAGTTTTGGACTAAAGCTGATTATAAAATTCTCGAACATGATTCGTTCTTTTGAACATAATCTTAATTTCTCTGCGCAACAAGCATGTGGAAAGCATATCTGCTTCAAACGCGAGTCCTGGTAGCGAACCGACATTAAGAAATACACAACTGAAATAGAATTGGAACCACACATCAAATATTGCTATAGAGTTTTTTTTAAATGTAAAATAGCTTTTTGAATTTTATTTTATTAAAACATGTTCTTCTAACTTAAACTGTTTGTCTTGCGTTATTTATTTTCCAATTTCCCCCCCAAAAAAGAAATAATAATAATGAATAAGCAATTATTTATTGTTTAGCAGTCGTAACGCAGAATGAAATTTATATTAAATGCTGCTTTATAAATAATAAAACGAATATTTTTTTTCAATTTGATTGCTGATCCACATTATTTAACAGCTGTAAGGAGGTATTCATCATAGCAAACACCCACTTGACATCATGTATTGTATCTCCTGAAGATGCGTAATAAATGCTTCGTAAACCTTCTCAGATAAAGAGAGATTCGTAATAGCATCATTTGAAATATCTTACACTGCCATCACTTAGAAAGTTACCAGTTTTCGTTTCATACTATCGTCACAGTTAATGACAAGATGCCAATCGTTTTTCTTATCTCTGTTTAAAAGTTGTTGATTATTATATGAAAACATTTGGTTCTAGAAAAACGAAAAAATTCATTGAAAATAATTTTTTTGTCCACCTTCTCCGCGATACGTACTTCTTCTTCCAATTCGGTATTAACATATAAAATGAAAATGTATACGCTAAAATAATAACTGAGAAACCTGTTAAAATAAATATCAATTTTGATTTACCTGACACACGAGCATTTCGGCTTCGTTTCACTGTATGAAACAAATATATTTCGGACGTGTATATATATATCGTGTAGTTACGTGTGATGAAAAATGGATTCTTTTCAAAAATAGCAAGCGTTCTACATGGTAGTTGGACAGAAATGAAGTGCCAAAACAATATCCTAAAAATATTATTCACCAAAAAAGCTAATGGTGTATGTTTGGTGATCCGGCTCCGGTGTCATCCACTACAGCTTCATGAGACCTGGTATGTCAATTACAGTGGATGTATACATCAACTAACTGGATGAAATGGGGAATGAACTTGCAATTAAACAACCGAGATTGCTCAATAGAGACAAGCTAATTCTCTTGCAAGACAATGCTCGACTACATGTTGCCCCAAAACGTTACTCAAGTTACAGGAACTGAACTTGGAAGTAGTATATCATCCACCATATCCACCAGTCTTTGAGTCAACTGACTATCACGTTTTCCTGGCATTAGACAACTTTTTGCAAGGAAAAAACTTCAAATCTGAACAAGATACAAAAACAGCCATTC
>NW_021832017.1:27500-32500 GCF_006345805.1 Octopus sinensis
ACAGCTCTATGTTGAGAGCTAACTGGTGTGTGTGAAGTGGGGTAGGCTAGGGCTCTGTGTTTTTCCCATATCTGACAGAAATAGCAGCCAATAGCCACTGGGATGAATTTCAACATTCATAGAAGAGGATCGGGCATGAAGTATTGCTGTCTTCTGAGAATTGTAGCAGGAATAAGAAGAGATGGTCACGGCTTGAACTTCCCTTTATCATGTTTTCCTTCATGGGGATTGACCTGAGGTTAAACAACAATAGTAGTAATAACGACAGCAACAACAATAACAATAATATCAGCGACAGGAGCAAGTACGACAACAACGCCAATGAGAATACCAACAGCAATAACAACAACAACAACAACAAAGCTAATACCGATAATCACAGCGACAACAACAAAATGTTAATGAGAGCAGCAACCACAATGACTACAACAACGGCCCACGACAAGTGCAACATCCTTATCGTTATGACAAACAACAACAGCAACAGTGACAACATCAGTAACAACAACAACAACAAAATCTTTTATCGTTGTTCTAATCCACATTCTTATTTTGATCACGATAATCATCAGAGTTATCTTTCTCATCGCCAGCAACCTTTCAACAACATCAAACCTTCATAGCCTACTTGCTCCATACACACGCACGCACACACACACACACATATGCACAATTACAATCACACGCACACACATAAAGTGACGCGCATATACACTGAAACATGGACATAAAGAGGAACAGTAACGTTTTATCGGATTCGAATTAATTTATTTCTTACACCACAGTCTTGAGTTCAATTACGGATAATGTCGTTAATACATTCTTAATATCCCAGGTCACTAAGAAGTATTTGTATTCATCGATAGTCCGGTATTAACTATTGCCAGCTGGCTGAATCGTTAAAACGTAAAACGAGATTTTCGTTTTTGGATTTGGTTTGCAAGATTCTTTATATGAGTGTGTGTTGAAGCATATACTGTGGTGTCTGGGGAGAGTCATTTTCTTTTGCTTTTTTGCCTTATAATGTAACACGCTCACCGTTAAAATTTCCACTTATTTCTTATTTTTATTTTCCAAAAATTTTCTTTGCGTCTTGCAACCTTTTCAATAGTCAAAAATAAGAAAGAAGTGGAAATTTTAACGGTGAGCGTGTTACATTATAAGGCAAAAAAAAAAAAAACAGAAAAGGACTCTCCCCAGACACAACAAAATAGAATGAGATATCATACATTAATTCTGTCATTATTTTTAATTTATTTTCGTTTTGAATACTTGAGGCATTTTCTTTTTATACTTAGGGCATTTCTAGCTTAAAGGACTACAAAAACAAAACGGAATAAACGGGTCTACAAATTCAAAACATAGCGACTGACAGCAAGTTGAATGACTGTCATAGACCATAGCAAAACAAGACATTGGTTGTGAGAACCAGAAAGAGCGTTCTAAATAAGTTATTAGAATAGAATTTTTTTTTCTTCAACTATACTATTTTTTTTCTTCTACTTACATTTTTGTCGAGTGAGGTTCAAATCGATTATATCGAAGCCAATGCTATATTGTTGCTTGTTGTATCGCTGCCGAATAGATGAAAAGCAAAATCACTCAAAATGGACGAAATGCCGCTAAGCATTTAGCGCGGTGTGCTAACGGTTCTTATTTCTTTATTGCCCACAAAGAGCTAAACATAGAGGGGACAAACAAGGACAGATAAAGGAATTAAGTCGAATACATCGTCCTCAGTGCGTAACAGGTACTCAATTTATCGACCCCAAAAGATGCAAGGCAAAGTCGACCTCGGCAGAATTTGAACTCAGAACGTAGCGGCAGACGGTGTGCTAATGGTTCTGTCAGCTCGTCACCTTACACGCAGAATACATCGGATGCCAGATATGAATTATATGACGAAAAGCGCATGGTCGTCAAGACTGAATGTGTAAATGATTAAGGTTTCTGGCAAAACGTCCGTTGGGTCGACCTAGGACTAACTAACAAAAGCAAAGACTGTAAAACTTAAAACTACAACAAACAAACAATCGCTACGGGCAGCCATAATGCTGACTTCATCGATACTAAATGTTGGTTAAGTGTCAAACCGTCGTTCTAAGAAACCGGCAGCATTATAATCCCAAACACTTAACCTTTTGCTAAATTTTATCCCGAATTTATTCCAGGATTTATCGATCTTTTATTCACGACAAATATTGGTTTGGCTGATATTTTTTTGCAAACTAATACGAACACACAAAATTGCACAAGCATGTATACATATATATATATAGACACACACACATATGTGTATACATGTATATATGTATACTTATATATACGTTTATACATATTATATATGTGTGTATATATACATATATTTGGATGCATCTGTATATGTATATGTATGTGTGTGTACGTGTGTGTGTGTGTATTTTTGTGTACGTTTAATTTTTGCTTTGCCCTCAGCCAATCTCTTTCTTTCTCTGACTCTCTCTCTTTCTCTGTCTCTCTGTCTCTCTCTGTTTCTGTCTGTCTCTATATCTCTTTCGTTTTCTATCTCTCTCTCTCCCATTCTCTCTCCCTCTCCCTCCCTCTATCTCCCTCTCTCTCTTTCTCTCTCTCTCTCTCTCTCTCTCTCTCTCTCTCTCTCTCTCTCTCTCTCTCTCTCTCTCTCTCTCTCTCTCTCTCTCTTGCTGTCAATATTATGTTGGAATCAAAGTTTTAAATATTTCCATTCTTTAGGAAACGGTTGTTTGTTTGTATAATCCCTGCCTGGATCCGGGATTTCCTTTCTGTTATTCCAACTGGAAACTGAAACCCAACCCCGATTTTTATTATTACTTTCATCCACGGTAATCACATCGATAACAAAGCACTTCCGGTTTCGCCTATCGTATAACACACGCCACACAAACACAGACACACACACACATATTTTATATATGTGTATATACATATATAATATATATACTATATATATATATATATATATCATATATATAAGTATATATATGAATATAGATATATATATATATAGAATATATATATATAGATATATATATATATATATAATATATATATATATATATATATATTATATATATAGATATATATATATATATATATATATATATATAGAGCATATATATATGCATAATATATACATATATAATTATATATATGTATGTATAACACGTATATGTATAGTTATATGAACGTATTTATGTACAGTTTTACTTTTTCTTTTTCTCTGTCTCTGTCTGACTGGCTGTCTGTCTATCTGTCCCACCTCTGTCGCTCTCTCTCTCTCTTTCTATCTCTGAATATGTGTTTTGTTATCCAAAGTACATCCGTTACAGAATCATGCATGGAATTCCTTATTTTTTTGTAAGACAGAAAGTAAATATTGATGATGATAATGATGACGATGATGATGATAAGGAGGAGGAGGGGAGGAGGGGACAATGACAACGGCGTCCACAAGTATTATTATTATTATTATTATTATTATTATTATTATTATTATTATTATTATTGCTATTGTTGTTGTTGTTTTGTTGCTACTACGATTTCAATTGTGGGGGCTTGTTATAAATTGAAGCAGAAAAATACGAAAATAAAAAAATTTCTCATGTAATAAAATAAATATTACCTCATTTACACACACAGGCACACACACACTCACAACACACACACACACAGTCACACACACACTCATACGCGCTGAGTCTTTCAATTTGTAAACCTTACCCTCATTTTTCATTATTATTCGTACAAATACGGGTATTATGAGAGACGGAGACAAACACACACAGATATTCATACACATGCACGAACACACACACACACGCACCCGCACATACACTCACACACATTTACATATACACTGACGTGGATTCACACACGCATACACAAACACAGATACAAGCGCACACATGCAACATTCAACTCACTGAAAATCGAATTAACACATTGACACATTTTGCTTTCTAGCCCTTCACGCACACGTTACCCATCACACACACACACACAAATGCAAGCACACCCACATACACATACACATATTCTCTCACTCACACACACACACACACATATACACACACGTATACAACTCCACACGTAAACACTCACAGGCGTACACATATAACTCTCAACACATCTCAAACAAACCGAATGACAGTTTCATCATACACCTTCACATATCGTACACATACAAACACACACACACACACGCATACACACACACGCGCATACAAACACACGTACACGCAAGCACACATGCAATCAGTCACAGACAGACACAGCCTCACGACTGTAAACAATATCTCTCTCTCTCTCTCTCTTTCTTCCTGTTATTCTCTCAGTCTCTTGTTTTATCACCGATCTCCCTATAATTGTCTTCATTATTCTCTCTTCTGACGTAAATAAGTATGCACAATATCACACGGCGGTCATATAAACACAAAAGTTACACCTAAAAATAAGAACAAGATAAATATATAAGCCACCGTCTCAAAATACGACAATCTTGCATTGAATTACTCACACAAACACACAATCCTGTGTCGTTCTATCTCTAACGGACACAGGACAGAGAAACCTCATCTTCCTCTCTCTCTCTCATTATTCCTGTCTTCCTCTCCCCCCCTCTCTCTCTCTCACTCTCAAACTATTCTCTTTATTGCAACAAGAACACACGTAGGCACTAATCAAAACATTCCCCATCATCTCAGAGAAAGAAAAATGGGTGTGTTTAGGTAAATAACAGTAGAAAATTCAAATAGAAAGAATAGAGGTGGACCAACACAAAGAAAGGCATGCGTACAGATATACATAGATACACGACAATCTTTACTTTTTCTCTCGCTCTTCTTATCTGACGCTCTCTTCTTGCTCTCCTATTTTTCGTATCACTCTTTATTAAAAATCTCTCGTATCTTCATTTCTCTTCGTCGTACTTAAACGTCTACGTATCCATTCCATTTCTCTGTTACTGAAATTATGCGCTCACA
>NW_021832018.1:0-5000 GCF_006345805.1 Octopus sinensis
CGTCAAGTGCGTGGAGTGTTGCCCTGGATCAAAAGGATGGCTCCTGGAACACCCTATGTCTGGCAACAGGGCTCTGCACCATGCCACACAGGCAGGGGAGCACCACCTTTAACATCTAGCCACCTAACTCCCCAGATTGTTATCTCCTTGATTATTATGTGTAGGCACACAGTTAGTTAGTTAGTTAGTTAGGTTAATTTGGCTCAAAAGCAAATAGCAAGGCCATGTAGGGGGAGCGAGAGACCGACAAAACTCCTTGTTACACCGAAGATGAACTGAAGGCAAGAATTATGGCAACATTCACCAACTTAAACAAGGAGACCGTCCAGAAGAGTTACAAGAGATTCCGAAGTCGTCTGGAGGCCATGGTTGTAGCAAATGGCGATTTTATTGAATAAATTTACTCTTTACTATTTCAAGACATTTTTATGTTATTTTGGTAAATATATCTGTTAAAATGAGATATAGTTATTTTCGTTTTTGCGTAATTTAGACGACAGTGTATTCATCGCATATATATGACACAAGATTATAAAGTTTCTGATTCTGAATAAATGACATAGAAACTTTTCGATTATAAATTATAATTTCTAATTAAATTTAAAAACTGAAATATAAATTTTTCATAATATATTTCATTATTCATTTCATTGTATATCTGCGTATGTGTGAATTTATGGAAATATTAGAGAATCACAATGAGATATACCATGTAATTAAAACTTCGTATAAAACAGTAAAAATTTGTCTGGTTTAATATATTTTTTAATGAGCAATAAATTGTCAATAAATTATCGGGCTGAAAACCGGCTTTATTACAATTTATGCAAATGTTATAACATAGGGGCAGGCATTTTGTACGTGGTTAAGAAGTTCGCTTTGCAATCATATGGTTTCAGAGTCAGTCCCACTGTAAGCCATCTTTGGCAAGCGTTTCTGCTACAGCCCCGTACCGACCAATGCATTGTCAATGGATTTCGTAAACGGAAACTGTGTGGAATCCTGGCGTGGGTGTGTTTGTGTTTGTGTATGTACGTGTGTGTATTTGTGTGTAAATTTGTCAGCCACCAACGCTCGGCAACCGGTGTGGGTTTGTCTACGTCTCCCTAACGTACCAGTTCTGTTACTTGTTTCAGTCATTTGACTGCAGCCATGCTGGAGCACCACATTAAGGAATTTTAGTCGAAGAAATCTTTGTAAGCCTAGTATTTATTCTATCAGTTTCTTTTGCCGAACCGCCAAGTTACGGGGACGTAAACACACCAACATCGGTTGTTAAGCGATGGTGTGTGTGTGTAGTGGACAAACACAGACAAACACACAAATACACCCACACATAGAATTGGCTTCTTGCAGTTTCCAAATCCATTCACAGAGCTTTGGTTAGCCTGAGGCTATAGTAGAAGACACTTGCTCAAAGTGCCACGCAGTGGGACTGAACCCGGAACCATGTGGATGTGAAGCAAGCTTCTTACCACACAGCCACATAACCAAGTATATATGTGTGTACGTGTGTATTTATCTTTTACTCGTTCCAGTAACTTGGACTATGGCCATGCTGGGGCACCACCTTAGAGGAATCGAAGTCATTCGACTATTTTAAAGTCTGATATTTATTCTATAGATCTCTTATGCCGAACCGCTAAGTTACGAAGATGTAAATAAACCAACACCTGTAATCAAGCTGGACATTTGCAACACCAGCACGAAAAAACATGCGCACATACACGCGTGCATGCACACACACTCACAATCACACATGTACACACACATAGACATGCACATACATATAGGGAGAGTTTAGGAAAAAAAAAAAACAAAAGACGAAGACAGGTGGTGTACAAAACAAACATATGTATTAGTATAACGCTCAATAATAGAAAAAAATCTTTTACATTTCGAGCCTACGATCTTCTACAGAAATGGACACAGAAAAAACAAGGAGAGAAACAAGGGGGAGAAAAAAAGGAGAGAAAAATGTGTGTAGTGGCTAACGATCTATCATGGCGACATACATACAGATATATATATATATAGATATATATATATATATATATATATATATATATATATATATATATATATATATATATATATATATCTATATATATATATACAGACACATTGTATTGTATGTCAAGTATTCAGAAGCTTCGAGAGTTGTGAAATGTTTTTTTTAAACAGTGGGGCGCAAAGTAGTTCATAGAATCACCTGCAATTACTGGTCTTGCTGACAATACCAAGTTGCTGCAAAGTATGTAATGAGTTTGGAGAACCAAATACTTTTCTACTAAGAGTTGTCCATCTAAAAAATAATGAGCCAACGAAGGCTAAACAGCTGTTCACCAGCGCGGCGGGATATTGCACCTCATCCCCCACCAAGCTACTGCAAACTTAGCCAGAGCTACTTCTACTCTGAGAATATCTATCTATCTATCTATCTATCTACCTATCTATCTATCTATCTATCTATCTATCTATCTATCTATCTATCTATCTATCTATCTATATATCTATCTATCTATCTGTCTGTCTGTCTGTCTGTCTGTCTGTCTGTCTGTCTGTCTGTCTGTCTGTCTGTTTGTGTGTCTGTCTGTCTGTCTGTCTGTTTGTGTGTGTGTCTGTCTGTCTGTTTGTGTGTCTGTCTGCCTGTCTGCCTGTCTGTCTGTCTATCTATCTATCTATCTATCTATCTATCTATCTATCTGTCTGTCTGTCTGTCTGTCTGTCTGTCTGTCTGTCTGTCTGTCTGTCTATCTATCTATCTATCTATCTACCTGTCTGTATGTCTGTGTGTCTGTTTGTCTGTCTGTTTGTCTGTCTGTCTGTCTGCCTATATATATATATCTCTCTCTCTCTCTATCTATCTATCTATCTATCTGTCTATTTATCTATCTATCACATACACATACAAACATTCATGCGAAGAGTACGTTAATATTGCAAGTGTCCTAGAGGGGTGGGGTGGAGCGATTAAACCACAGAAGCCATCAGCTGGCACAGGATCCATTTACTTGTGTTCAAGTTGTTTAGAGCCTGGTTCGTTGCATTACATACTCCAAACACGGTCCACTGTGCTACTGTACAATGAAGAAAGGAAATTTAATTTTCATTTGAACAACAATGTTGCTATCAAGAACATATGACGTGATAGTGTGAAAATGATTGTGAAAAAGTGAAATAGCTTTAAACGAAATATTTAACTGAAAGTTATTCAATTTCTGTTAATTACTATTTTTTTTGCAACCAAGATAGGATTTTTGACATCTAACTGCGCATAAAAAGTGAAATATTTCATTATAGTCGAATTGTTTACAGACGTATTTTTCCAATTTTATTTACTTGGGGTTTAGAATATTTTCAATAATTTAAATCTACTTTTCGTTTCGTATATATATTTTTTTTATACAATATCGTTTATTTACTTTTAATTATATTTTATTATTTATTTATATTTGTATTTTTATTATGTTTTTAATGAAAATTTCAAGTTGAAACAAACAACCAAACACAAAATACTTCAGAAAAATGACAAGTTATCATAGCTACCAATAAAAAATTTGTTCCTCCAGAGGTTTGCGTTATAATTAATTAATATCTAGAAGTAAACAAATAGAAAGATATGTTAAGATGCTTTCATGAAAATAAAGTAAATATTTTATACTTCAAGTATTGCTTTTGAAACTTCTTGCATGTCGAAATTCAATTTAAATGAAATTAAAAACAAATTCTAGTTATCGCCCGACAGCAAACTGGCGAAGTCGTTAGAATATTCGGTAGATCTTTTCCCTCGTGATATTTATTCTTACTTCGCAAAATATTGAAACTTCCGAAGCGGCGCCCCACTGCTGGATGCAGTTTATAGGAGGTGGTGTCAAAAAGTTCCCGGACTTGTTCTGTAGCACAGCAACAGATGGCAGCACACGGTTGCGTGCGCAGTGAGAGCTAGCAGTGACCTTTGTCAGGCAGTGTACCGAGTGACATCGCTATGTTTTCTTCGCAAGTTGTGAAGTTCGTGTTTTTATGATTACATGTATGTTGTGGTCTGCGATTTATGTCATGGAGAGGATGTTGGAACAGAGAGCCAATGTGAAATTTTAAACTAAACTTGATGGTTGGGGGAGGACGTTCTACTACAGAGATATTGAGCATGCTTTGACAATCTTACGGTGACGTGGCAATGGGTCGTACGCAATGTTTCGAGTGGCATGGGTACTTCAAAAGCGGAGCAACGTCCCTGGAAAACGATGAACGAGTCCGCGGTCGTAGGATCGCAGTTTCGATTCCCAGGCCGGGCGTTGTGAGTGTTTATTGAGCGAAAACACCTAAAGGTCCACGAGGCTCCAGCAGGGAGTGGTGGTGATCCCTGCTGTACTCTTTCGCCACAACTTTCTCTCAATCTTTCTTCTGTTGGCCTGCCCGCTTAGCCAGCGGGGTGGCGTCATTTGAAGCTAAAATACAATGCGAAGTGCATTGTGACCAGCGATGTGTAGCAACATCTGACAGCCTGTCGGTCACGGAGATGAAGGTGATATATATATAATATATATATATATTATATATATATATATATATATATATATATATATGTATATATATTATATATATATGTAATTTAAGTATAATTATAGAATTATCATAAGGTCATTGGAACGACAACTCCTGTACGCTAGAAGTAGACCTCAAATGGTCTACAAACCACATAAGTTATTACTTCATTACCACAAGGTAGTATGCGAGAAAAATGGGTAGAAAAGATTTATACAATATTGTGGATAACACTATATCTTAAGATTTTACGGTTTTCGATATTAAAAACGCTTTCCGCTCTTCAGTAGTGCAAACCGATGGTAAATAAATGAGAAATACACATTCTTACCATAGATATGCAGTCGTACAAATACGAACAATATACATGCATTATTTCACATATATAAACGTAGTCAAATCCGAACGTCCATTTCAACCATGTGCTTATTTACTCAGAATAATCAGAATAA
>NW_021832018.1:10000-25000 GCF_006345805.1 Octopus sinensis
GGTGTATGGATGATGGTGTGGGTGCTGGGAAGTCGTCAGTGCTAGTGTGCGCGGGGTGATGTGATGTGGTGGGGTGGGGTGTGGTATGGTGGTGGGGTATGTGGAAGTGGGATGTGAGGGTGGAGTGGGGTTGGAATGTGTAGGCGTGGGGTAACGATGGAGGGGTGACGATGAAAGGAGTGGGTGGAATGGAGAAGGTGGGTAGGAGTGAAGAGAGAGGAAGTAGGTGTTAGAGCAAGAGAGGAGAGGTGAGGTGGGTGGGAGTGAAGGGAGGAAGGAGGATATATATATATATATATATATATATATATATATATATATATGAACGATGATTTATTTTCGACAGATTCCAAAGTAGATATGCTAGTCACTGTTGTGTACGGTCAGGAGAATAACATTTCCCTTTTACTACGACAATGTGTTCCTAACATATTCGGTTCATTGGAGAAAGGGTGTTTTGACATGTAATGTCTCGTAAGATAAGACTACTGGGACCTTTGAGCCTAAACATGCCACTGACTCGGTTTATGATTTTTAGCGAACAAAATGTTTGCTGATCAATGCTAAACGATAAAAAGATTTTCATTTGCACTGTATACAACGAGATCCGAAACGATTATTTGTATATTTATTATTAATATGTTCCGTCAGATTCAGCTGAATAATATGTGTGATAATATGTGTGTGTGTTGTCTTGTGTTGTGTGCTTGTATGCATGTGTGAGGCTGTGTATCTTTTGCAGATATATCAGAAAATATCAGCGAAATATGGCGACATCGTAAACTTTGAACACGTCCTTGTCAATGTGGCCGGCCCGTTTAAAAACCAGTAACAAACGACGTCGTTATTCCTCGATGATGATAAAATGGATTAAATATTTGCTGTTTATTCTTTAAGACGTTACCCTTACTACGTCCTTCCTTCCTTCTTTCCTTCCTTCCTTCCTTCCTTCCTTCCTTCCTTCCTTCCTTCCTTTCTTACTTCCTTCCTTCCTTCCTTAATGTAAATTAAACGACGTTCGACAAATATATTCATGACAAACATTCACCTCTTCGACCCAAACATTCTCACGTTGTTCCACATTTAATTAAAATCATTCAATCTGGCATTTTGCTCCAAATGTAGTTTTAATGTCCACTTAACGTTAAATAGGATAAAAAGTTAATTTACAGGCGAACTCGGACAAATAGTTCGATAACTGACAAAGAAATAAAACAAAACAACAAAAACTTCAGATAATAGCAACAAAAATCTCTCTTCTCGTCTTTATATTTCCTTCTTAAAAAAACGAAAAAAACAAAACAAAAACAATTTGCTGAAATCAAAACAGTTCCTACCACGACTATCAGGCATCGATATTCAATAATATTCTTACAACACTGACTTGAATTTATTTATATTTTTTTGAATGTTTTATCGTCTGCTTTTCATTGAAGACATTATCTCAATAAACATGAAGGAAAGTACGAACAACTCATCAAAATTTATTACATTTTTATTGTTACGTCTGCTGGGTTCATGTAATCATAAATACATTTTCTTTTCTCTTTCTGCAAGTTCAATCTGACAAGGGGTTATCCAAGATTATCACTAGCAATGTGGATCCGAGAGATGTTTTACTAAGCGTGTCGGTATGTTTAGATGCTTATACAGACATGTCATTTCTCACTTAACAACCACCTTCTTCCATTGATATTTGCTGATATTTTCTCAACGAGAATTCTTGAAAATCAGATACAAATAGGTGATGTTATTGAGTGAAATTTTGTCTGTGGCAAATAAGACAACGAAAAAGAGGAATTTCCGAAAGAATTCAATCAAAATTGGCTGTATATATTACATTCAGGCTAACAACCAGCTGGATGAGAGTGACACCGAAGACATAGATAAGAGTAGTTTCAAGCAAATCACTGGAAACAGATAGATCGTCTGTTGACAATTGTTTTTACTTTGGAGTTTACTTTCGTTTGGTATAATTTTATTTGGTTTCGTTCAGACGTCAAGATGTTCAATAATGACGTTAACAATACAGCTATTGCATTTACATTTGAATCAATATATAGCATAGATGAATTTTGTTTCTTTTATATCAGTTAGTTAGAAGGAAGAGAAGAAAAAGATGAGAGAGAGAGAGAGAGAGCGAGAGAGAGAAAGAAAGAAAGAAGGAAAGAAAGAGAGGAATTATAATTTTTGCACACTTTCACTCCCGGACTGGTGATATTGACGCCTAAGATGACTATCCAGAACAGCCGAACATTTGCAGAACAATAGCTGCAGGGAAAACCGTTAATTAGCAATCGGTGGCTAGACAATCTATTCAGATTGGATAGGCTACCGGTAGATAGGTTATCGATGGTAGGCGTTGATAGATAGGCAATTGGGGGTCTAGACAATTAAGGAGTAAGCAATCGGTGTGTAAATTATGGATGGGAAATCGGGAGTATGCAGTTGGTAGTAATCGGTGATTATAAGATAGACAATTGGGAAGTAAGCAATCAGCGTGTAGGTAACCGGTGGGGTAGGCAACAGGTAGGATAGGCAATCGGTGAATAGGTAATCGATGGGATGGGCAATCAAGGCATAAGCAATTGCGTGATTAGCAATTGGGGTATAGACAATCGGTGGAATAGACAATCTGTGGGATAGACAACAGGAGGGATAGGCAACAGATAGGATAGACCATCGATGGAATAGGCAATCAGCGGATAGGTAATAGGTGGGATGGGCAATCAATTCATAGGCAATTGCGTGATTAGCAATCAGCATATAAACAATTAGTGTATTGGCAATCGGTGGGATAGGCAATCGATGGATAGACAATCAACAGAAGAAAAAGATCGGTAATCGGTGGGAAAGGTAATTAGTGGGTTAGGCATGACTATCTTATAATTCATTTAGGGTAACATTGTACGACGTTCTCTTCTATTTTGACAACAATGGGCAGGATGACTGCTATTTCTGGTGGAATGATTGATCGTGTAGGAGATTCCTTCTTAGCTCATACTCATACTGATGTTAAACAGTGCGACGGCATTTATAGCAATCTTTTGACCAATTGGTTACGTATTAACCCCTTAATGGATCAATTATTTTGACACGGCGCTTCATTTCAGAGCATATTTTTTAATTTCCTTTTTTAATTATATACACTGTGTTAATTACAAAAAGTTTTTTTTATCATGTTTCCTTTATTATTTTTTTATTATAGAAATTAAAATGTACTTTTACTCATTTGGATTTAAACGAGTTAACTCGGACATTGAAAAGATACATCGACCCCAGTGCGTTACTAGTACTTATTTAATCGATCTCGAAAGGATGAAAGACAAAGTCGATCTCATTGGAATTTGAACTCGGAACGTGAAAACGAACGAAATACCGCAAAGCATTTTGCCCGGCGTGCTAACGATTCTGCCAGCTCGCATCTAAAATCTTAGAAAGACAACAAATCATCAAAAGCAAAAGACAACCCAAAACACTAAAACTCATTCTCAATGGAGCAAAAATTCAAAAAAGAAACCTCCAACCAAACGGTCACAAAAAGCGGGAGAATAAACTGCGGCGCATTGAGAGGCCAGAATTCAAATTCAAAGATGGCCAAACCTTCAAAGTTAAATCCAATCTCACCGGCAACACGGAAAACCTACATAATTACATGCAATGGTTGCCATAATAATTACATAGGTCAGACAGGCGGATCATTACGCAACAGAATCACGATCCATCGCCAACAGATCCGAGACAAAAATACAAAGAAAATTCCAAATTTCAAAATATTTCCCCTCTACAAGTGCTCAGA
Source organism: Octopus sinensis (assembly GCF_006345805.1). NCBI lineage: Eukaryota > Metazoa > Mollusca > Cephalopoda > Octopoda > Octopodidae > Octopus > Octopus sinensis. The sequence continues at coordinate 13,800 of NW_021832018.1, forward strand.
TTCAAACAATAACAAAGACTAAATAAAGGCAATTTACCAAGAAGTATAAACCACAATTAAATATAGACTTACCACAACCGATAAATAAGAACAGACACTTAAAAACAGTTTTATACATATTATCATTTGTAAAATACTTCCCATCATTTCCTAAATCTTTTTTCCAATATTCATATATGCCAGCACACACACACACAACACCACACACACACACACACACACACACACACATACACACACACACACACACACACACATATATATATATACATACACGCACATACACAGGAAAGAAAACATTACAAAAAACACACTCATACACACACAGAAACATACACGCATACGCTTACACGCACACACGGACACACAGACATACACACAGCTGGTGACCACACAAATACAAACAAAGGAAGACACTCAAAAGAAAACATCTAAACCAAAGAAAAATCTTAATTCTTTCTTCAAGATATTCTTCTCAACATACACACTCATCAACTCATAATTGGTCATTTTCCAAACATATTGAAAAGACATTCAACACATACACACACACTCACACATACACACACATACAGATGGACATAAAACTCATTCAATAAATGCCTTTTAGCCACTCGGTAGGAACACACAAAGATTTCTTTTAGACCTCTTCTCTCACTCTCTAACACTTTGAACTCTATACCAAATTAAATTTAAAGAAGACTTCAACGAAAAATCTCCAGACACGTTCTTGACCCCCAGACAGAAGAGAAACTATTTTTACTTCAAATTTTTATAAATTTTAACTGATATTTGATAAGATGTGATAAATCAAAACTGGTGATATTTTCTTTATATAATTTTAAAATCATTTTTATTAAATTTCTCTTTAATTGAAATGTCTTAGACTTACTTCTGTACTACTTCCAGTTCCATCATTTATGTAAATAAATGAATATATAAATATATATATACATATAGTTTAAAGATGTAATAGAGGTAGAATCAACAAGGAAAGTACTCTATCCTGTAAGAGATAAATGTCAATTTGAATACACAACCAAAAAGCTACTAATAGTTTCATGCCTTTATGATATTTAAAAAGGCACATTTATGAAATATGCTTGTTCAAGTATCATAACAGCATGGAAGTATTAGTAGTTTTTCGGTTGTGTACTTAATTGGATATAAATATATATATATATATATATATATATATATATATATATATATATATATATATAGATTATATATATATTATATATATATAATTTGTAACAATTAAGGATAACCTCTTAATAAGGGATCTTAACAAGAAATTATCGGGTAGTTAGCGTGAAACCTCATAAAAGAAAAGAATTCGAAAATAATTTTTTTCTTTTGAACAAATTAATTATATCTATATGTATAGAGGGCATTATTACACATAAATGCCTCACACTAAGAGGGACAAAGTCATTACTACCAAAATTATACTAATCATACCTAAATGCAGTTTTTCAAAGCAAGACATTTAAAAAATGAATTTAGTTCTGTATCACCGTGATTTCACATTCAACTTACGTCTTATGATCCTCAGCAGAACTGATTCTGAACACATCATAAATATATATATATGTATATATATATTTATTAAGGGCATTACTATACATAATTGCCTCACGCTATGAGAGACTCTTAAAGTCAAAACTACCATAATAAATACATTTATTATGGTAGTTTTGACTTTAAGAGTCCCTCATAGCGTGAGGCATTTATATATAGTAATGCCCTTAATAAAAAATATTTAAAGGGAATAATTAAAAGTTTCTCCCTTATGAGGTTTTTCAGACTGACTACTTGATAAATTCTGATAAAGATGTTATCCTATTTTAAAATTTTATATATACATACATACATACATACATACATACATACATACATACATACATACATACATACATACATACATACATACTTACAAACACACACACACACACATATACACACACAGAAATATATATATATATATATATGTGTGTGTATGTATGTATATGCATATATATACGTGTGTGTATGTGTGTACACAATATATATATATATATATATATATATATATATATATATATATATTGTCATCCTATAAATAATGCGATTTTTTCAATTGCACGTACTAAAAGTCGGAGGGGAACGGGATAAACTATCTGCATCAAGTTGCTATAAAAGCAGGTAGTAATTTTACCTAGTCCTTATTCTTAGTGCAAGTTTTGAAGAGTGCAGTTCGATTTTAAAAGTTATTTTTTCAAAGCTATAATGGAAGTGACAAAGGAGCATATTCGGCATATTTTGCTGTATGAGATCAATGAAAGCAACAACGCAACGGATAGTGCGAGTAATATTAATGCAACATATGGAGATCGGACAATAAGCGTAAGCCAGTGACAATGGTCGTTCCAGATATTCCGAGCCGGAAACTACAGCCTAGAAGATGAGCATCGTCCTGGAAGATCTGTAGAGCTTGACAACGACGTCCTGCAAACCCAGGTGGATCAAAATCCCATCGTAACTGTTGAGGAACTAGCAGAGAAGCTTGGATTTGGTCATTCAGTCATTCATCGACACCTGTGCTAGAAGAAAAATGACTATCTTTGGTTTCAAGACGAAAGGTGTCCTTCCATCAGGAGGATGCTCGGCCACTTACACCATATTCGTCCATGCTCGGCCACTTACACCATATTCGTCGGGCATTGCCCCATCTGATTATCATTTATTCTACAGCCTTCAAAATCATTTGAATGGAAAATATGAATTCTATAGACGAGGTCAAAACAATACTAGAGGAGTATTTTTCGTTGCGGACAAGTGAGTTTTGTAAGAGAGGCCTTGGAAGTCTACCTGATAGATGGAAGAGCATTGTAGAAAATGAAGGAGAGTATATTTTAGATGAAAAAAGAACTTTGTTTTAATTTTGAAAAATAAGAGAAGTATAAAAAATCGCATTATTTATGGGATGAACCAATACATCACTAGATCCTGAGTTCAATTCCTAGATTAGGTGGTTCGCTGTGTGTGCAAAACACTTCATCTCACGTTGCACTGCGATCACCTCAATACCTGACTTGTAGCACACCGTGCACCTGTTCATGCTACGCTGATTGACGGAAAGAGAGAGAGAGAGAGAGAGAGAGAGAGCTAATGTACCACGCATACATTTGTGCAAATCGTTCGGCAAAAGAGTTGACCATTCATACGTCATCTTCGACAGGTGAGTCTGTCATATATATGATAATATAAATTTATGCATATGTATATATATATATATAATTATATCTATCTATCTATCTATCTATCTATCTATCTATCTATCTATCTATCTATCTATCTATCTATCTATCTATCTATCTATCTATCTATCTATCTATCTATCTGTCTGTCTGTCTGTCTGTCTGTCTGTCTGTCTGTGTCTGTCTGTCTATCTATCTATCTATCTATCTATCTATCTATCTATCTATCTATCTATCTATCCGCCTTATCTAAAGTGGGCAAGAATTTACAAACTCTCCTTCCTTTATTGAATTCCTTAACAGACAAAGCTTTATTAAGTTTTAACGTACATTTATATATGTCAAAAAATCTATACACCAAGATACAGACACACGCGAATACATATACAAAACACACACACTCACGCACACATACATATTTGTGTACATATACATATATATTCATAAATACATATACATACATACACATATATATATACACATACACATATATATATATTGTATATACTATATATATATATATATATATATATATATATATAATATATATATATATATATATATATATATTAATATATATATATATATATACACACACACACACACTATATATATATATATACGTGTGTGCATATATGCGCGCGCACATACACACATACATATGGGTGCATGCACACATACACATACACACACGAAATATAAGTATATTCAACTAGAGACTGTCTACCTATAATACGTTATTGCAATGTCCTGCTTTTGTGACCGCAGAATTAATATATTTTGATTCACCAATGAAAACATAGATTGGCAAATGTGAGGTTTCATCTGTCGCCAAGGACACAATCAATCAAAATGACATTATGTGTTTTCCCCGCTTCTTTCAAAAAAAGAAAGAAAAGAAAAAAAGCTCAGAGATTCCAAGGTTTAAGCACAGAGTGGCTGAACATTCGGAAATTGCTTCTGATGCAGTCGTCGAAGTTTTGGCATTTTTATTACAGAAAGCATTACATGAAAACAAATTTATTATGTTATGGTTAAAAGTAAGAAAATGTTATTTCATGGTTCTCTCTACCAATTCTTGCGTTAATGGCTAACCAAAATTGTGCATGATTTTTTTTTATTGGGAATCGATCGATAAATTTAGGAAAAAAGAAAGAAATTAATGATTATAGAATTGTTCAGAAGTGTAATGCTTCTTTGAGGACTCCATTACAATTGCTTTGGCAATTGTCTCTTTTCTAAAAATGGCATTTAAAAGTTATTATTACTGTTTGTTCAAAAGAAAAGTTAATATTAACTTTCTTTTTTACGTTGCTAAGATCGAAATCTTGAGGTGTTTTGCGTGCCATGATATTTGTAATTATTTATTATTTATGCACCCTTTTCAAGCCTAGCCAGGCTCATGGGCCCGGTTTCCCGTTTTCTGTAGCGCATGTGTTCCCCCCAGCTGGACAGGACGCCAGTCCATCGCAGCGTTACTCAAGAAACGGGAAGAGAGAGTGAGAGAAACTTGGAGCAAAAGAGTACAACAGGGGTCGCTATCACCCCCTGCCGGAGCCTCGTGGAGCTTTAGGTGTTTTCGCTCAATAAAAACATACAACGCCTGGTCTGGGAATAGAAACCGCGATCCTCCGACCACAAGTCCGATGCCCTAACTACTGGGCCATTGCGCCTCAAATAAATGCACCCTTTTAAAGCCTAGCCAGGCTCATGGGCTCGGTTTCCCGGTTTCAATGGCGTATGTGTTCTCCAGCTGGACAGAACACCAGTCCATCGCAGCGTTACTCATTTTTGCCAGCTGAGTGGACTGGAGCATCGTGAAATGAAGTGTCTTGCTCAAGAACACAACGCGTCGTCCGGTCCAGGAATCGAAACCACAATCTTACGATCATGATGCTGACACCCTAACCACTAAGCCACGCGCCTCCACTTTTAAGGAAGATAGCGTTTTGTAAATATTGTTTTAAAATTTGGTATAAGGTGAGAGGGTAAGTCGATTACCAGTACTCATCTGGTACTTATTTCATCGACTCCGAAAAGATGAAAAGCAAAGTTGATCCCAGCGGAATTTGAACTCGAAATGTGAAGACGGACGAAATGCCGCTAAGCATATTGCCCAGCGCGCTATCGATTCTGCCAACTCACCGCCTTTTACACTGAGTAAATATTAGCAACGTTTTCTACAATTTTGCAACGTTCTGAAAGCATTTGCAACAATTCAGAAAAATTTCAACCTTTTCAGTATTGGCAATGATTGAAAAGGTTGGAAATTAACTAACAGATAAACAATAAAACAATTATTATTATTTAAATCCTTAAAGGGACAAGAAAAATATAAAACATAGAAAAATAATATAAAATAAAACACATAAGGCCCTTTTATACTGGAAAAATCCTAGGAAAATACAGAATATGTGAAAAGAATAACAGAAAAAAAAATCAAATATTCCTATATCGATGTTGAAGATTCGCTTTTAAAAGGACAAAAGAATCTTTATTTTTGTAAAAGGACGATTGACATTTGGAGAAATATCTTAATATTGTTATAAACATTTCACTCAACCTTTTATAACCGTAGATAACATTAGGAAAATCAGATTATGGCGTCATTCCTCAATCCTATTTCGATAAAACCATTTGTTTTTTTTTTATGACACGCACATCACAAATGAAATCTAATGTAATCGGCCATACATTCATACATACATATATACATACATAATACATACATACATACATACATACATACATACATGCATGCTTGCATGCATACATACATACATACATACATGCATGCATGCATGCAAACATACATACATACATACATACATGCATGCATGCATGCATGCATACATGCATACATGCATGCATACATACATACATACATACATACATACATGCATGCATGCATGCATACATGCATGCATACATGCATGCATACATACAAACATACATACATACATGCATGCATGCATGCATACATACATACATACATACATACATGTTTGCATGCATGCATGTATGCATGCATACATACATACATACATACATACATGCATGCATACATACATACATACATGCATGCATGCATACATACATACATACATGCATGCATGCATACATACATGCATACATACATACATACATGCATGCATGCATACATACATACATACATGCATGCATGCATACATACATACATACATGTTTGCATGCATGCATGCATACATACATACATGCATGCATGCATGCATACATACATACATACACACACACATGCATGCATGCATTCATACATACATACATGCATACATACATACATACATACATACATACATACATACATACATACATAGGAGCAGGCGTGGCCGTATGGTTAGAAGTTTACCTCCCACATGGTTCCGGGTGCAGCTCCACCGAGTAGCACCTCAGGCAAGTGTCTTGTACTATACAACTAAAGTGTCTTGTACTATACAGACTAAAGGCTTGTGAGACCTGAATTGGTATGCGGAATTTAAGAAGCCAGTTATATATATATATATATATATATTATATATATATATATATATATATATATATATATATATATATATATATATATATAATAAGAAAATGTTTAGAAAATGTTTAGAAAATGTTAAAATCTTTGACAATGATAGGAAAATGTTAAGAGGAGCTTTTTGTTTAAACAGTTTACATGAAAGTGTTCAAAATAGGTAGTAAAATAAATTTATAATTATTTTGTCCCCACCATTATCGCTTGACAACCGATGTTAGTGTGTTTACGTCCCCATAAGTTAGCGGTTCGGCAACACAGATCGATAGGATAAGTACCAGACTTACAAAGTTCTGGGGTCGATTTGTTCGACTAAAGGTGGTGCTTCAGCATGGCAGCATTGAAATGACTGAAACAAGTAAAAGAATATATATATATATATAATATATAAAATTAGAGATAAAACCACTATTAGGCAAATCAAACAGTGAAAATCATAAACCAATACATAGAAATAAAATTAATTAATAAAAAATATATAAAATATAAAATTCAAAATTTAAATTATTTTAATTTAAATTTAAAGTTTATTTTTATATATATAACTATCAAAAAGTATTATAAGTTAATATAAGATAAAGAGTAAAACCACTACGATCGTTTCATGTCCATAAACCAATTCGAATAACAATAATTAAATTCAATTAATAATTCGATATATATATAACATACATATATATATATATATATATATATATATATATAATATATATATATATATATATATATATATTATATATATATATATATTATATATATATATGTGTGTGTGTGTGGGTGTGTGTGTACAAAAATACATCTCATTTTAACAGATATATTTACCAACATTTCATAAAAATATCTTGAAATACTAAAGAGTAAGTATATTCAATAAAATCGCATTAGCTTCAATCACGGCCGCCAGATGACTTCGGAATCCTCTGCAACTCTTCTGGACAGTCTCTTTGTTTAAGTTGGTGAATGTTGCCATAAACATTGCCTTCAGTTCATCTTTGATGTTACAAGAAGTTTTGTTGGTCTTTCAGTCAGCTGCTGTCCCAAATATAATAATCAATGGGGTTGCAGCCTGGGGAGTTTGATGGTCAGATGTCACGAGTGATGTGGTCGCAGAAATTGTCTGCTAGCCATGACTGGGTTCTCCTGCTTGTGTGGCATGGTGCAGAGTGTTGTTGCCATCACTAATGATCACTCCAAACACCATGATGTTGAATGGATGTTTGATTTTTATCACTCTCGATACATGTTTTGGGGACACGGCAAGCCAACGGTTGTTCTGTGTGTTCACCATCTGTTCGTATTGAAGCTGCTTCCAGGGCGAATGTCAAGCAGCACAGCATGTCATTTCGAAATTCCTGGTACAGTGAATTGAATCATGGTGCTGTTTCTCTCACAAACGGTGCCGAACCGATTATACTATACTGTGTAGTCGACAAAATCAATAACAAACAATTCACATGCGCGAAATCAAAAATATAAAATAGCGATAATTTAGCCATCTCACCCTATATATATATATATATATATATATTATATATATATATATATATATATATATAGTTTGTTTGTATTCCACCTGCCTTCGTCTTTTGTTTATTTCCGTAAACCTGCCTTCGTCTTTTGTCTATTTTCATAAAGCTTCCCGTTATATATATAATATATATATATAATATATATATATATATATATATATATATTATATATGTGGTGTGTGTGTGTGTATGTGTATATATCTATATCTATTTCTTTCTCTCGCTCTCTCTGTATATATATATATATATATATATATATATAATATATATATATATATATATATATATATATGAAAATATTTCGAGGTGGTCAATGAAACGCATGTAAAAAAGAAGAGACTAATACATCGAAGAGATGGAAGCACACTCCTTCAGATATTCAAACTAAAACACATTAAAGCTACTCGAGAAGTTTTACACGGATCACCACATTGAAAGGAGAGAAAATTTTCATATACTACATGCTATGAAAAAACCTACTTCGTGAAAATAACGACAACGTCGAAGGAGGATTGTTCTGCAATGAGTTAATATAATCTGCAGCACTTAGCAACGAGAAATCGTTCAGAAAGTCTTCTATATTTATAAAGACGATAAGTTTTTCTAGCTATTCAAATAATGAATATATAACCTTGTGAACACAGGTGTGAAAACTTTAAGAGACTTTGGCTTTAAGCACAATATTCGCCGAGAAAATCTGTAAACATGTACGCGATAGTCGTCGCCATCATAATGATCATCATGATCATTAGATCGAGATCATCATGGTCATCATCATCATCACCGTCTTAATCGTCATCATCGTCGTCGTCGTCGTCGTCATCATCGTCGTCGTCGTCGTCGTTGTCATCATCGTCGTCGTCGTCGTCGTTGTCATCATCGTCGTCGTCGTCGTCGTTGTCATCATCGTCGTCGTCGTCGTCGTTGTCATCATCATCATCATCGTAGAAAAAAATTAAAGAAACGATAAAGCATTGTTGTCTTCGTCCTCGCGGTCATCATTGTCATCATCGTTGTCGTTATCGTCGTTATCGTCGTCAACATCATCATCACCGCCTCGACGTAGCTTCTGCCTCCGCTGCCGCCTCTACCACCGTCGCGTCCGCCGTTGCCTCCGCCGTTGCCTCCGCCGTTGCCTCCGCCGTTGCTTCCGCCGTTGCCTCCGCCGTTGCCTTCGCCATAGCCTCCGCCGTTGCTTCCGCGGTTGGCTCCGCCGTTGCCTCCGCCGTTACCTCCGCCATTGCCTCCGCCGTCGCCTCCGCCGTTGCCTCCGCCATTGCCTCCGCCGTTGCCTCCGCTGTCGCCTCCACCGTCACCTCCGCTTCCGCCTCCACCGTCGTCTCCGCCTTCGCCGTCACCTCCTCCACCACCGTCACTTTCGCCTCCCCCGTCATCTCCGCCTCCGCCTCCGCCGTCGTCTCCGCCGTCGTCTCCGGCTTCGCCGTTGCCGCCACTGCCGCCTCTGCTTCAAGATTCGTCTCCGCTACCGTCGCTGTCGCCACGATTGCCACCACCATCACTACCGCGGTCACCTCAGCCGTCACCTCTGCCGCAACCTCTTCTGACAACTCAACCACCACCACCTCCACCACCATCATTTCTGTCGTCTCGTATTTGTTGTTTCTTTGGTTGTCAATGACACGGAACACACACACACACACACACACACATATATTGGTTATATAAACATGTATAACATATGAATGAGTGTATATGTGGCTGTCTGTATCTCTCTTTCTCACTCTCTCTGCATATGTATATAATACATACATACACACACACATACACACACTCAAACACACACACATACATACACACACACACATATATATACTCACATCGCTCGTATATATCTAAAAGTATGCATAACACATACATTAACGTTGACGCAAACATACATACACAAGCCCATACATTGTATGTATGTATTTATGTATGAATGTATGTATGTATGTATGTATGTATCTATCTATCTATCTATCTGTAGATAAGAATTAGATATTCTCTGTATATAATACACTTCATATTATAGAATACACTTAGTAGCTCAAGAGATTTAAAGTTGAACGGGTGTAGAGAAAGTAAGTTACACAGATCAAAAGTATATTAAATTCATGAGACTCGACTCATCCTACGATGGTATCAGTCCGCAAACATTACTTTGGACACCTGAGCTCCCAGAAACAGCTGTTGGATTTGTAATACTTTTCTTCAACTTCTTTAATTCTCTATAACATATGTATTCTGTGTACCTCTTTGTATGTAAACTTATATATACATTTTTTGTATTTCACGTATTTAATATACTTTACATATTGATCTCTCTAACTTGAGTATCCTTACATATTCTTCTCTCTCTCCCCGCCTCTATCTCTTCTCTATATATATACTTCGTAAAATGAGTTATATATATATATATATATATATATATATATATATATATATATATATTATATAATATGTTTTACTAATATATATATATATATATATATATATATATATATATGATTCGTAAAACAAGCTATAATTACATTTCTTCTCAAAAACTAAAGAGATTTTTTTCTCCAGGTTTTGGTAGTAAAAAATCTGTACAAATTCTTATTCTGTGATTTAATAAATGAAACAAGTCTAAGAAGCATGCATCGGCTTAGCACTTGGAAGGAGATTTAATATGCACTGGAATATAGGAATATTAGAATTTGCTTCTTTTTAATCCCTCCTTAATGGATTATCTCTAAATGAAAAGCAAGTATTAATGCAATCAAATGTTATTTTTGGCGTAAGAGAGCGACATGCGTTGATATAAGATGGGGGAAAGTGAGAGAGAAGAAATATATGGACAGAGAGTGAATAAGAGAAGGGGAGAAGGAGAGAGGA
>NW_021832018.1:27500-35470 GCF_006345805.1 Octopus sinensis
AGAAACTATGTAGGAGAAAAACCTCTTCAATAATTAAAAAAAATTGTCTAGGGAAATTTACTTGAGAATTTGCCTGGTCGCTATTTAATCAGGTTCTGTTCGAGTCAACAACAGTATGCATAATACCAATAGCCATTCTCTACTATTTTCTCTATGTTTGCTACTGAAATTATGTACATTTATAATTTATCTACAGATTTACACCAGAATCATTGACCTAGAGTGTCGGGCTCACAGTCATGAGGTAGTGAGTTCGATTCCCTGATTAGGCTGTGTTGTTTTCTTGAGCAAGGCACTTTATTTCACGTTGCTCCAGTTCACTCAGCTGTGGAAATGAGTTGCAACGTCACTGGTACCAAGCTGTATCGGCCCCTTTGCCTTTCCCTTGACAACATCAGTGGCGTGGCGAAGAGTGGATGGTAAGCATGGGCGACTGCGGGTTCTTCCATAAACAATCTTGCCCAGACATGTGTTATGGAGGGGTACTTTCTAGGTTCAATCTCATGGTCATTCGTGACCGAAGGGGGTCTTTACTCTTATGTGTGTGTGTGTTCGGATGTTGTTATACATCGCTGATCTCAATGCACTTCGCTTAGTTTTAGCCTTCGAATGATGCCTTCGAATGGAGCAACGTTAAGTGAAGTGTTTTGCTCAAGAACCTTACGCGTAGCTGGTCTGGGAATCGAAATCACGATCTCACCATCGTGAGTACAACACCTCTGATCACTATACCAACTCCTCATAATACCTACATACATACATATATATACATACATACATACATACATACATACATACATATATATATGTATAGTATATATGTATGATAATAGTATAATATATATATATATATATATATATATATATATACATATATATATAGATTATATCTATATATATATATTATATATATATATATATATACATATATATATATGTATATATATATATATATATATATATATATATATATGCACACACACCACATACCTAAATGGTGGTGCCCCAGCATGACCACAGCTCGTGAGATGAAACTAGTTCAATTCAATTCAATACACACAACATACACACACACACAAGAAAAATAAGAACATTGAGATAATCAAGTAATATTATTATTTATCAATTACAAAAAAGACATAATCTCTGACAGTTGTTTCGATTCAGACTTTAAAAATTATTAAAATAATTCAATCATTATAAAGTTACATTTTTATATTTTTATGTGCTAAGTGTATGGAGCATTTCGGGTAACTGTATATTTCGGTTGGCCGAAATGCTCCATACACTTAGCACATAAAAATATAAAAATGTAATGGTATATCTTTTCGCTACCTCTGACGAGATTCAACTTTAAAATGATTTAATTATTTTAATTAATTTTTAAAGTCTGAGTCGAAACAGCTGTCAGTGATTATGTCTATTTTTGTATTTAATAAATATTTTGGACTAATTAATTGATTTATCGCTATTTTCTTATTTTTCTTAAATAAATATAAAACTCAGTTTATTTCATTATTTATATTTGAATATTAAATCTAATATTCAAAATAGATAATAGGTAAGAAAACAGTAAAATTCATTGAAAAATATTATCGCTTAATGAGGCTTATTTAACCTCTAATTGAATATATATATATACATATACACACACTCAATATTATATATATATATATATATATATATATATATATATATATATAATATATATGCCTATTTTTTTTTTTTGTTCAAAATATTTATTATATATATGTATATATATATGTATATATACATACAGGGGCATGGGTGGCTGTGTGGTAAGTAGTTTGCATACCAATCACAGGGTTCCGGGTTCAGTTCCACCGCGTGGCATCTTGGGCAAGCGTATTCTACTATAGCCATGGTCCGACCAAAGTTTTGTGAGTGGATATGGTAGGCGGAAACTGAAAGAAGCTCGTCGTATGTATATATATATATATATATATATGTAAATGTTTGTGTGTCTGTGTTTGTCCCCCACCATCGCTCTTAACCACTACGTCATATGTCCGTGGGCATATGGCGTAGTGGTTAAGAGCGCGAGGTCTACTAACCCCAAGATTCCGAGTTCGATTCCTGGCAGTGACTTGAATAATGATGATGATGATGATAATAATAATATAATAATAATAATAATAATAATAATAATAATAATAATAATAATAAAATTATAATAATAATAATAATAATATAATAATAAAAATAATGATACCAGGCAGTGGCTCTCATGGCTCCTGATCTTAAGTGATTGGAAGTGTTACCTTGTACATGCTTTGTCTTGGTATAAAAGATGGGCAACAGCAAATATTATGCTCAATACCACAGATTTGCTTGTCAGTTGTTTGACCATAACCAGTTGAGTATGTCCCTTAATGGCTGACGATATGTGCATCTCTGATCACGAGTAGTAACAATAACAACAAAACAACAACAACAACAACAGCAACAATAATAATAACATCGAAAAATACCTTAGGAATGAGAACCGAGGTTCGAAATTTCTCCAAGACACCTGATGAAAGCTGGAGGGTATATCAGCCGAAAGGTTGTGTAAACAACAAACAAGATGAGGACAAATATCCGGCGAATGTAAATTATGTAAAAAAATTTTCTCAATACACACACACACACACACACACACACACACATGTATATACCTTTATATATGTGTGTTTGTATGTGTGTGTATAAATGTTATAACACGTTGAGTCTGGAGCTAAATTTTCGACTAAGACGTATTTTCGTATTTATGAAATATGTATTCCTATTAATGTTCGCTTTCCTCTGACATTTAATTTTTAATGTTGAACTCGGAAGGCTGAACAGTATTACTGTCAAGATTTACTTTAAGAGACGATACGTTTAAGTTTTACGGCTCAGTCTCCATATATTCTGATTCTATCTTACTGCCGTGTATGAAGTCAAGAACTCTCATAAACCTCTTTCTCGAGATCTCTTGACATAGACGTGTGTTTTTGTATAATTTATCTATACTAGTTACATGAATCAGTCTCTAATGTGAATAAGTAACAAGTACATACACGCGTATACATATGTGTATATGTAAAGTGATAAACTTGGCACAAACGTTAGCACGTCGGAAAAATGGTCAGCAACACTTGTTTTAGTTCTTTACGTTCTGAGTTCAAATTCTACCGAGGCTGACTTTGGCTTTCACCCCTTCGCGTCTATAAAATAAAATGCCAGTCAAGTACTCGATCGATGTAACCGACTTCTTCCCTCTCCTCAAAAGTTGCTGTCCTTAAACCTTGCAAAGGGCGTGTGTCTCGTTCAGTGGGAATGTTTTGGTCTCGAGAACCTGGGTGACTGGCTTAATCAATCTCAGCGCTCAGGAAATATATAAAAATCTATATACGAGGGGCTGTAGAAAAGCTCGTGGCTTTGGGTAAAAGAAAATACAAGAAGATCAGTTAATTATGATTTTATTCAACATATTCTCCTCTCAGATTCACACACTTATTGTAGCGGTTCTTCAGTTTTTCTAAGCTCTACGATGCCGATGAAGCTGAAATAACCGCGAAATATCGACAGCCGTCGTTTCTCATTCTCCCACGGAGCGAATCGTCTCTCTGGTTTAAAAGGTAGTGAGTGTTTTTTTTTCTTTTAAAGCCCGGTATCTTAAAAGGACTTTCCCTTCTGACGCAATCCCGCAGCTAATAACAACATAATGCAAAACGCATGCATTCAGTATGTGACATCGGTAATATTTATGTTATTAGAGCAGCTAATAATTCAAAATGGAATTTTAATTAAAAAAACGAAAATATTAATATTTCATTACTTCTTTTGGCTTCTTTTATTATTAGTTTATGTTCCATACAACCAATAATTTGAGACCCGGACATGGATGTTCATGCAATTAACCAAGCAAACAAACGGCATCAAGGAATTATAAAAATAACCCGCGGCTCTTAAAATTTTGGAGTTTTGATATGTGGAGGGTATTAAGTTATGGTAGAGGTACTCAGTTATTAGGGTTAGCATAACCGTATTTTAAAATTAATTACACGCCAACACCAAACTGCTGAATCAGTAATTTAAAATTTTTATTGGCTTTAGTTAGCTTTTTATTGCTTTTATTAGAGTTAAGGTTACATGTATTGGCGCTTTGTTAGCATGGGCCAAATAAAATTATTATATCATAATAATTCCTCACGTGCACAGATAAAAGCAAAAATCAAACAATGGCGTACACATCCGTTCTTAATACTTTCCGGCAGATTCGAACATGAATATGCTAATCGCTGTTGTATATTGTCTTCGGAAAACGACTTCTTTTCAGACGATGTGTGTTTACGACAAATTCGATTCATTGAGAAACCGCCGTTTTTAATGTATTCGTCAATGAATCTCAACTAGAATTGTGGCTTTTATTTGTACAATTCAGCAAACAAGTTATTTGCTGATGCCCGCCAAACCGATAATAATTAATCATGAGCGCATAGAACAACGAGGATTTGTTTAACGACCTTCCATGTTCATTCTTAACACGTTTCAGCTGATGAGATTAATTATTTTTTTGATTTGACATTTCAGAAAATCCACTTCAGCGCTATTTAGAAAAAAAGTGTTGTGAGAACTTATATTATTGTATTAATATAAATATAAAAGAAGAAACTACATTATCTGTTATACATGCGTTTTTTCTACCCAGTAATTGTTCAGAATTATAAAAATTATGTTTGATTGATAAATATCATGGCATAAAGTAGTAACACGAAAGACAGAGCTAATCCTGACAATATAGAATCGAATTTTTGCTTTCTCCTTTTGGCGTAAATAAGAACCAATGACGATGACAAAATACAGGCAATCTTGTCTCTTTCTATGTAGCTGTGATTACGAGAGCCGCCGTAGACTGCTCAGTCGAAATTATCGGATCACTTGCATAGACCGCATGGTGACAAAATAAAAGCAGGTAATATATATGCAACAGTTTTTTGTGAATAATTATAAAGAATCAAATGAATGAATGAATGAACGAGTCAATCAATCCATCCATCCATCCATCCATCCATGCATCCTTCCGTCCGTCCGCCGTCCGTCCGTCCGTCCGTCCGTCCATCCATCCATCCATCCATCCATCCATCCATCAATAAATAATCACTCACTCACTCACTCACTCACCCACTCACTCACTCACTCAGTAACTCAATAAATCTGTCTATCTATCTATCTATCTATCTATCTATCTATCTATCTATCTATCTATCTATCTATCTATCTATCTATCTATCTATCTATCTATCTATCTATCTATGTATGTATGTATGCATGCATGTATATATGTATGTATGTATGTCTCTCTCTCTCTCCGTCTGACTGCCTTTGTATGTATGTCTTTCTCTTTCTATCAATCCGTCTGACTGCCTATGTATGTATGTATCTCTCTCCCCGCCTCTCTCTCTCTCTCTATCTATCTATCTATCTACACCTTTCTCTTTCGCCACCAATAACTTTCTATTCTTTCACATTAATTGTAAAAATATTTATTTTGTGGTAACATCTTCTATATATAAGTTGATTTCTCAACTCAAGGGAAATCAATCTGTTTGATTGATTAATATTTAATTACTTGCTATTTTCTAAATATTATGCACAACTGTGAATCTCCAGATATTCCACCGGAATTCATAAGCAATATTACGTTAACATCAAAGTAGTAACCATTAAATTCTCCAACAATATTCTTCCAAATTCCATTTTAAATTTGAAAATTATTATCTGGAAGAACTATTGGTGACGTTAATAATATCTATAATAAAATCACACTCTGACCATTCATATTTGTAAATCCTGATTAGATTATCAATGTGATTACCTAAATTGCTGTCTTTAGGTATACTATGATGAATATATGTGAATGTGGAGGCGCAATGGCCCAGTGGTTAGGGCAGCGGACTCGCGCTCGTAGGATCGCGGTTTCGATTCCCAGACCGGGCGTTGTGAGTGTTTATTGAGCGAAAAACACCTAAAGTTCCACGAGGCTCCGGCAGGGGATGGTAGTGATCCCTGCTGTACTCTTTATCCACAACTTTCTCTCACTCTTACTTCCTGTTTCTGTTGTACCTGTATTTCAAGGGGCCGACCTTGTCACTCTCTGTGTCACGCTGAATATCCCCGAGAACTACGTTAAGGGTACACGTGTCTGTGGAGTGCTCAGCCACTTACACGTTAATTTCACGAGCAGGCTGTTCCGTTGATCGGATCAACCGGAACCCTCGTCGTCGTAACCGACGGAGTGCTTCCCCCATGTGAATATTTCAGTAACAAGAGGCAGTGAGCTGGCAGAATCGTGGCAAAATGCTTAGCGACATTTCGTCAATCTTCTGGTTCTGAGTTCAAATTCCACCGAGGTCGACGCCGCCTTTCATCCTTTATGGATCAATAAGATGATTGCCGGTACAGACAGCACTGTACAAGTACTCATTTGTAATCGACTTACCCCCATCCGTTCAACTTGCTGGCTTTGTACCGAAATTTAAAATCGATATTACCCTAAGAAGTAAACCGTAAAATAAATTAAGGATAATTGTGTTATGGTAAATAATATATGTGGGGTTCTTTGAAAATATAAATAAGAATTTTAATGTGTACCTGTATTTTATATATGTTGGCATATTTATGTATGCGTTTACATAAATTCGGCAATTTCACAATTATAGAAGCACTTCTTATAAACAAATTGAAACCATCCATTAACAACAGGAACTACACGAAGCAGACATATTACTGTAGCAACAGCAGTCCGCGCATGTCATCTTCATCCTTGCTCTCCTGTCCTTTTCCCTCTACTTCTGAGCAACAAACTCTTTCCAATCACTGCTTTTCCGAATTTCCTGAAGAAGGGCTCTTCACCCCGAAATATAAAAATACAAGGTAAAACTGCAACTTCGTTCTGTTTTCTTTTCAATTTGTTGTTTACTTTGTACCTTCTCGCATTGTTCCGGCTTTACACACACGCACACACAAACACACACACACACACACACACACACGCACACACACATGCATGTATATATATATATATATATATATATATATGTATGTGTAAAAAAATACAAACTGGGACAAGAACGCAAAACATTTAGAAGACGATACAAAAAACACGGACGGGACATTCAAAGCCTTCAATCTTCAGTCAAGAACCGGATCATCCTTGAGATTGCTCCGACCTGGCCAGCCCCAAAGGAAAATCTAAGCCAAGCGCATTAGATTCCTTGGAAGAAAGCCTCGAATGTATACAAAACAAGGACAAGAACGAATAAGAATACGAAAATACGTAAAAACAATAATGATAATAATAATAACAAAAACAGGATGTCACAGACATATGTATATACATTTACATACAATGTAATGGGTTAAGATAACCGCCCAAAATCAACAGCAGTTGGGAAAGAGTGATCGTCTATGTCTATCAGTTTCCATTGCCTTAGTTGCTACGGATAGGAATAAATATTGTAGATATTTAGCATTTTTGTCTTTAGGAAAATGGAGGAATCGGGGGGAAGCTAAAAGTGTTTTGGGTTAGCAAATAGTAAAACAATTAATTAAAAGAGTAGAATAATTGTATTTTCATGCAAAAGGAGAATGTTAATATTTCGATCGCTTGTCTTTTTTTTTGAGGAGAAGAGACAGATACGAATGCCTTACTTGTTGGTAGCAAAAATTTTGCATTCTTGTGAAATAGAGTTCTTTTTACTTTTCTCTTTTAGAAGTTATTTTTGTTGCTTGATATAAAACTACGTTAAATTATGCCAACGAAAGACAGATGAAAATCAAGATAAATGATTTTATTGTCATTATTTTCATCAGTAATGTCAAGCAGATATTACAATTCCACGGGGCAAGATGATAAACAGCAATATATATGGAAAAGATATAGTATTAGCGCTAATTACAGTTAATTATGATTGATATTGCTG
>NW_021832019.1:0-5000 GCF_006345805.1 Octopus sinensis
ACTTTCAAGATCTTAGATTTTATCCATTTTCGTTGTTGACAATAATTTTTGCAGTTAAAGGAATGTAACTTGTCAATTTTTCGGAAATTAATTTGGTATGTAACTAGTTAAATTCAAAGTATTGTTAGGGTCTATGGACTGATATTCTTAATTTATACAGATTTGTGAAATATATACACACATTTTAGGGGTTATTTACAAATATTTCAAGGGTGGGGAGAAGAATTGATTGCGTAAATGGTACTTATTTAATCGATCCCGAAAGGATAAAAGGCATTGTCAACCTCGGCGGAATTTAAACTCAGAACGTAACGGCAGACGAAATACCTATTTCCTTATTACCCACAAGGGGCTAAACATAGAGGGGACAAAAATGAACAGACAAACGTATCAAGTCGATTACATCGACCCCAGTGCGTAACTGGTACTTATCTAATCGACCCCGAAAGGATGAACGGCAAAGTTGACCTCGGCGGAATTTGAACTCAGAACGTAGCGGCAGACGAAATACCGCATTTTCCCCGGCGTGCGAACGTTTCTGCCAGCCTGCCGCCCCAAAACCATCTTAATAATCCACTCTATTAAAGGCGCAAATTGAAATTTCAGGGGAGGGTTAAGTCGATTACATCGTCCCGAGTATTCAACTGGTACTTATTGTATCGATCTCAGAAAGATGTAACCCAAAGTCGACCCCAGCGGAATTTGAACTCAGAGCGGTACCACTACCACCTTAATAATCCTTTCTACCATAGGTACAAGGACTGAAATTTTAGTGGGAGAAGACTAGTACTTTATCGATGACTAACAAAGTCGACCTCGGTGCCGTTTGAACGCAAAGCCGGACGAAATACCTATTTCTTTACTACCCACAAGGGGCTAAACACAGAGAGGAGAAACAAGGACAGACAAACGGATTAAGTCGATTACATCGACCCCAGTGCGTAACTGGTACTTAATTTATCGACCACAAAAGGATGAAAGGCAAAGTCGACCTCGGCGGAATTTGAACTCAGAACGAAACGGCAGACGAAATACTACTAAGCATTTCGCCCGGCGTGCTAACGTTTCTGCCAGCTCGTATATCGTCCTCGGAAGGATAGAATATAAAAGTCGACGGACGAAATATCGCTAAGGACTTTACCTGTTCGCTGACTTTAATAATTGGTTTCAAATTTTGGAACAAAAATATCCAGCAGTTTTAGGGGAGGGGTAACTTGATTACATGAACTCCAGTGCTCAACTGTTACTTATTTTATTGAACAATGAAGGATGTAAGTCAAAGTTGACATCAGCAGAATTTGAACTCAGAATGTAAAGACAGATGAAATACCTATTTCTTTACTACCCACAAGGGGCTAAACACAGAGAGGACAAACAAGGACAGACAAACGGATTAAGTCGATTACATCGACCCCAGTGCGTAACTGGTACTTAATTTATCGACCCCCCGAAAGGATGAAAGGCAAAGTCGACCTCGGCGGAATTTGAACTCAGAACGTAACGGCAGACGAAATACTGATAAGCATTTCGCTCGGCGTGCTAACGTTTCTGCCATCTCGCTGCCTCTTTACCACCACCTTAACAATAACAAGTACTTCACTAAAGTCTATATCATTTAAAAAAATCAACTGAAACAGAGGTAGCGTATTCTAATAGAAACATGGTAACAAAAGGATGAAATACATCAAACGGTGTTATTTTGATTCCAGAAATAATTCTTTCAGAAATATGGGTGTCTATTTACTTTTGACATGTCTGTGTAAGAGAAGTCGATCGGGTGAAAACCACGGGGAGAACACAAATGAGACAGAGAGAAAAACGTCTCTGTAGGTTTCAGAAATAGATGAATTGGAGAGTATTAGCTAATAGTGTTCAGAAATTATACAATGTTATCGGTATAGGTTGGATAAGGATTAGGTTGGGGAGATTTAAAAGGTTCTGGAGGGGAGCAGAAGACGAATAATAAAATAGGAACATTTATATGTATGTGTGTGTGTATGTATGTATGTATGTATGTATGTATGTAAATATGTATGTATGTAAATATGTATGTGTTACATACCTTAATATATATATATATATATATATATATATATATTATATATATATATATACGTATATTAGATATATACGTATACGCATAATATATATATATATATATTATATATATATATATAATACACTTACGTAGATGTGTGTGGTGTGTGTGTATATGTGTATATATATGTGTGTACATACATATATATATGTATACATACATATATATATATGTATATATATATATATATATATATATATATACAAATCAGTATATTTACACACGCACAAACACACTTATACGCACACAAGCACTCATGTACATTCACATAAGCACACGCACACAAATACACACACACCACATACACACACACACACACACACACACACACACACACACACACACACACACACACACACACACAGCATTTTAACATTATGATCAGAAAATGTCATGTCACTCGGTGCAAATATGAATCGTAATTTTAAGAGAGAAGAGTGAAGAACTAGATAGAGAGATTGACAGTGTTAGACAAAAACGGAGGCGAAAGAAAGAAATTTTGGAGAGTATATTGGCATTGGGAATTGTAAAACGTTTCGAAAATGCCTGTCTTTGACTGAGTGTGCAGCTATGCAAAATTGTGAGAATGAATGCGCATGAGTGTGTTTGTGTGATTTAGTATGTGTGTGTGTGTGAGTAGATATAATTTGCAATAGGTGACGATGATGTATTGAATATTTATATGTGGTATGACAGGTAAACATTAAGAGAGGAATGTAATAAAGAGGTGGGTTCGTTTTGAGTTTGTGAGAGAAAGAGAAAGTCCAATAAACAGACATAGATGTGTTTTGGAACTGTTGGCAGCCGTTTTCCTTCGCCACGGATTACTATCTCACCGTTCTCTCTGATCATTGATCTACCTAATGAATACCTATTTCTTTACTACCTACAAGGGGCTAAACATAGAGGGGACAAACAAGGACAGACAAACGGATTAAGTCTATTACATCGACCCCAGAGCGTAACTGGTACTTATTTAATCGACCCCGAAAGGATGAAATGCAAAGTTGACCTCGGCGGAATTTGTACTCTGAACGTAGCGGCAGACGAAATACCTGTTTCTTTTTTACCCACAAGGGGCTAAACATAGAAGGGACAAACAAGGACAGACAAACAGATTAAGTCGATTACATCGACCCCAGTGCGTAACTGGTACTTATTTAATCGACCCCGAAAGGATGAAAGGCAAAGTTGACCTCGGCGGAATTTGTACTCAGAACGTAGCGGCAGACGAAATACCTGTTTCTTTATTACCCACAAGGGGCTAAACATAGAGGGGACAAACAAGGACAGACAAACAGATTAAGTCGATTACATCGACCCCAGTGCGTAACTGGTACTTATTTAATCGACCCCGAAAGGATGAAAGGCAAAGTTGACCTCGGCTGAATTTGATCTCAGAACGTAGCGGCAGACGAAATACCTGTTTCTTTATTACCCACAAGGGGCTAAACATAGAGGGGACAAACAAGGACAGACAAACGGATTAAGTCGATTATATAGACCCCAGTGCGTAACTTGTACTTATTTAATCGATCCCCAAAGGATGAAAGCAAAGTTGACCTCGGTGGAATTTGAACTTAGTACGTAGCGACAGATGAAATACCTATTTCTTTACTACCCACAAGGGGATAAACACAGAGAGGACAAACAAGGACAGACAAACGGATTAAGTCGATTACATCGACCCCAGTGCGTAACTGGTACTTAATTTATCGACCCCGCGAGGATGAAAGGCAAAATTGACCTCGGCGGAATTTGAACTCAGTACGTAGCAACAGACGAAATACCGCTAAGCATTTCGCCCGGCGTGCTAACGTTTCTGCCAGCTCGCCGCCTTTGATCTACCTAATGAATACCAGTATTAACTACATTTAATTGGATTTCACCTCCCTTCCTAGACATAAGGAACCGCAACAACTATGACTGGTGAGGAACTTTCGTCTAGGGTTACACATATTTAACATATCTCTCTCTTTGACGACGGAATGCTCAGCATATGGAATCCTCGGTCGACACGATGTTGCAATAGTTTGGATATCCTACAATCAGCTGTCAGAGACTATCTCTACCCTTTATTATAAAGCTAAATTAAATGTCCTTGACAAGTCTTGCCAGACTGTTGCCTTTTCTTCTTTGCTTTAATCAATCAATCAATTTATCAATCTATCTATCTACCTACGTACATACCTACCTACCTTTCCATCTATCTATCTATCTACCTACCTTTCTATCTATCTATCTATCTATCTATCTATCTATCAATTCGTCTGCCTGCCTGAGTATCTGTCTCTCTGTCTATTTTTCGAATTCTTTTCTTTTATGAGGTTTTCACGCTAACTACCTGATAATTTATTGTTATAACCTTATTAAGAAGTTATCCTCAATTGTTAAATTTATATATATATATATATTATATATATATATATATTATATATAGGCAAGGAAAAATTACAAATAGGCAGAATGCTAAATTGAAGGTAAAATGCAAGGAAAAATTTATTGATTTATATATATACAGTATATATTGAAGGTAAAATTTAATGAAAATAGGTGTATGGGAAATTATAAAAATTTTTTTAAAAAATATATATATTAATTCAAACCGGTTTTCGTCGCAATGCGACTTTTCAAGAGTTGTAAGGTGAAAATAATTTTTTTTATAATTGAGGGGGGGGGGGAAAGAAAATTACATTGTTTTTTGCAAAAAAATAATAAACATATACAAAAATTGAAGAATAGGTACACCGAGACATTGTAAAGTCTTTGTGTATCTCGAATTCAATGATAATTCTTGGAAAATTACCTTGGAGGATTAAGATGCATGTGATTAAATCCATGTGGTGTTTGTTCAATGAATGTCAAAACAGGAATTGGTGTACGAGTTATCCAGTTCCTGTGA
>NW_021832019.1:10000-15000 GCF_006345805.1 Octopus sinensis
AAACAAAAAAGAAAAGACTTCACACCACCTCTTTAAAGGCTGTCAAAGGGTTTCTCCGGAGTCTAATGGTTAGACGCCATGTGACGACATCTAGATAAACAAGAGAATAAACGATTGCAAATAAAATTACCTCGATGCCTTTGTTCTAAAGATCCTTGGTCACATCGGCTCCAGAATATATATATATATAAATTTATAAATGATGGTGAAAAATTGATATTAATTTAATAATACCATTAATTTAACACTCTAATAATTTATGTATACATATATATGTATATACAAAATTTAAAGGACTGACCACTAAAGTGGACGGTCAACATGCTAGATATAGACGTTTATATATAGCATGTTGACCGTCCACTTTTAGTGGTCAGTCCTTTAAATTTTGCATGTAAAAATATTTTAATCTTTTTTTAATATGCTCGGCCACTGGTTTTAATTGATTAATATCAATTTCTACCCTTATTAAATTTTTAATATATATATATATATATAGTTAATCCAAACATGAAAACCCAAAGAGAAAACACAACAACGCGAGGACGTGGAACAAATATAGAGTTATTGGACGCTCAGGAAGGAAGGAAAGAAGGAGGGTTTAACGTTTCGAGCGGAGCTCTTCGTCAGAAACATAGGGAAAGGAAAGATCCAGAGAAGGGAAGACGGAGGAAAAAAAGTCAATTTTGTAACTATTCCGTGACAAAGAAATAGTTTTGACTTACATTTTTAGCAATACTAATGCTCATATATATATATATATATAATGAGGGCGCGTGGCTTAGTGGTTTGGGCACTCGGCTCATGATCGTAAGGTTGTGAGTTCGATTCCCGGCGACGCGTTGTGTCCTTGAGCAAGACACTTTATTTCACGTTGCTCCAGTCCACTCAGCTGGCAAAAATGAGTTGTACTTGTATTTCAAAGGGTCAGCCTTGTCACTCTCTGTGTCACGCTGATTATCCCCGAGAACTACGTTAAGGGTACACGTGTCTGTGGAATGCTCAGCCATCTGCACGTTAATTTCACGAGCAAGCTGTTCCGTTGATCGTATCAGCTGGGACCCTCGTCGTCGTAACCGGCGGAGTCTTTATATATATATATATAAAGATAGATTAATATGAAGCTTGATGCATGCTACATACAAGCACACACACATATATATAGGTTTACAGATTCGCATATGAACATATGTATACGTATATATATATATATATATATATATATATGTGTGTGTATATACTGTATAGATATGCATAAATCTATTTATATGTATATATATATGAATATGCGTATCTTTGCCTATGTCTAGACAGCCATGCGTTGTGCTGCTGACATTTAAATGGCTTAATTTTTAATGGGATCTCATGCTTTACAGTTCTCCATAGGAAGCTTTAAACTTTAAGTAATGGCAACATAAAGCATTCATATTTCATAAATACATGCATAGATAAATATCAACTCATTACCTACTACCTACCTACATATATATATATATAATTATATATATATATATATATTATATATATATATATTATATATATATATAGATGTATGTATGTATGTATGTATGTATGTATGTATGTATGTATTTATGTATGTATACACACCCCACACAACAACTTACATACATATACATGCATATAAATATGAATATATATATATATATATATATATATATATATATATATACTCTATTACTCTATTCTATTACTTGTTTCAGTCATTTGACTGTGGCCATGCTGGAGCACCGCCTTTAGTCGAGCGAACAGACCCCAGGACTTATTCTTTGGAAGCCTGGTACTTATTCTATCGGTCTCTTTTGCCGAACCGCTAAGTTACGGGGACGTAAACACACCAGCATCGGTTGTCAAGCGATGTTGGGAGGACAAACATAGACACACAAACACACACATACATATATACATATACATATATACGACGGGCTTCTTTCAGTTTCCGTCTACCAAATCCACTCACAAGGACCGAGGCTATAGTAGAAGACACTTGCCCAAGGTGTCACGCAGTGGGACTGAACCCGGAACCATGTGGTTGGTAAGCAAACTACTTACCACACAGCCAATAGATATATAGTCAAAATAAGCCACAAAAATATCCAAGGTAGTGTAGTACGATCGTTTCATGCTACTTCATTTTATTAAACGCTGTAAGTATTACATCAGTTTTAAAATGTCGAGCATGAGAGCATTATAATTTTTTAATTAAACGGACAATGCACACTTTTATACTTTAAATTCCTCAGACTCTGGGAGAATATTAAAAAGCTGTGGGCCCTTGAAACCCAAGCTCTTGCAGTAACTGGTCCTGAATCGTGATGGCATTGCTGGGATTTTGGCACTATGCAGTGTCGTCCCGTTCTGGTATTGGTGTAGCTTTCAATGCCAAAATTTGGCACAATTCCTTCCAGGATCTTCCAGATATATATTACTGCATCTCTCTCCCATCTTCTCTCCAGGGTGTAGAGTCTTAGCTGCTTCAACCTTTAACAGTAGCTGAGCTGTTGCAAAGAGACGATATTCTTTGTGAATCTTCTCTGGATTTCTTCAAGGTCCGCTGTTAATTTCATACTGGTGGGTGACCATAGATGTGAGCAGTAATCCAGGCGGCTGAGGACGAATGTCCGCCAGAGGACCATCATGGTTTCCTTATCTCTGGTTCTGAATGTTCTTAGGATCCAGCCAGCCAGTCGTCTGCACTTTGTCGCCATCCTGGTAATATGCACTTGGAAATAGGTATCATCACTCATGTCGATACCCAGGTCCCTCACAGACTTAGGCTCTGGGATTGAAATTACTTGTGGACGAGTGAACCCTGTAAGTTTCATATCCAATTTTGGATGCTGGTAGGGCAGGGCCCGGAATTTTTCAGCATTAAACTACATATAATCCTCAGCCCATCTGTAAATTGAGTCCAACATACATATATATACATACATACTACATATATATATATATATATATATATATATATATATATATTTTATTTATATCTGTGTGTATGTGTGTGTGTGTGTGCGTGCGTATGATAAGCGTCTTTCAGTTCCCGTTATTAAAATTTACTAACATGGCTCTGGTCGGCCCGAGGTCATAGTAGAAGACACCACACAGACATATATATGTGTGTGTATCTGTATCTATGTGTATACAATAATAATAATAATAATAATAATAATAATAATAATAATAATAATATAATAACAATAATTATATATATGTATATATATACAGAGAGAGAGAGAGAAAGAGAGAGAGCGAGAGAGAGACAGAGACAAAAGCGGGAGACAAAATAGAAACAGAGATAATTATTTACTACACATGCTCACACACACGCTCACACAGACACACATAAACACACACACACTCACATATGTATAAATATATATGGATATAGAGAGACACGCGGACAGAGGGGCGGGCAGACAAAAAGATAGATAAACAGAGATATAGACACATATATATACAAGTAATTCAATCGGTATGTTTGTGAATGTGTACGCATATGAATAAATGCAAGTGTGTGTATGAAACTATATGCTTTGAGAGAATATATCTATATCAAAAGATGTATATGTGTACAGATACGTTTGTGGGTGTCGCTTGCTAGAATTATGTTTAACATACGTTAAAGTCTGTAATTATTTCACATTCACTTGTCAATTCTCTCTAAATTTCAAAAGATTAAACCTGTCAAATTAAACGAATTTTTGGCATATCTAAACGTCAAGTGTCCATATGTGTGCGTACATTCCTACATGTATACATCCATCCATCCATCATTCCATACATACATATATACATACATACATGCATACATACATATATACATACATACGTACATACATACATACATACATACATGCATGCATGCATGCATGCATACATACATACTCACACAAACACACACCTATATATGAATACTAGTGTAATATGTAAGTAATATATAAATATATATATACATACACACACACATAACACCACACACACACACACATATATATATATATATATATATATATATATATATATTATTATATTTGTTGTTCGGAACAGTTCTTGGGTGAATTTTGCCCTTCTTTTAAGCAAAATCTTTAGATTTTTGGTGACAATAGCGAGGTAACAGCTTCTCTCTTCCTGCACCAAAATGCAACATAAATTTTCGATTATATTGGGCTCCAATGATTGTTGGTGTGGAGATGGGTCCATTAGATTGTTTCTCTCTCAATTTTATGTTCGTTGCATCCGTTTTTAATACCTATTTCTTTACTACCCACAAGGGGGCTAAACACAGAGAGGACAAACAAGGACAGACAAACGGATTAAGTCGATTATATCGACCCCAGTGCGTAACTGATACTTAATTCATCGACCCCGAAAGGATGAAAGGCATAGTCGACCTCAGCGGAATTTGAACTCAGAAAGTAGCGGCAGACAAAATGCGGCTACGCATTTCGCCCGGCGTGCTAACGTTTCTGCCAGCTCGTCAGCAATGGTATTAATAACCATCCGTTGTTAATACCATTGGGCGTGTGAATCAGTGTATTATCGTCCAGGAAAATTGCACTACTTTCGGGAAACAATATTTGTACCATAGCTTGGACATGCTTAACTAAAATACTCAGTTATTCATTGGGGGCAATTCTGCAATGTAGAACAATAAAGGACGAAGAGATACCTCTGATATGATCATCCAAGTTCACCACAGAGACTCGCATAATTCAAGGTAGGGGAAAACACATAGGGTTGTATCATTCTTTGGGCTGTTACCACATAAATTCACCACTAAGTAGTTAAATAGTAGGCGCAGGAGTGGCTGTATGGTAAGTAGCTTGCTTACAAACCACATCGTTCCGGGTTCAGTCCCACTGCTGTCACTTTGGGCAGAGTCTTCTATATAGCCTCGGGCCGACCAAACCTTGTGAGTGGATTTGGTAGACGTAAACTGAAAGAAGCCCGTCGTATATATGTATATATATATATATATA
>NW_021832019.1:27500-33351 GCF_006345805.1 Octopus sinensis
TACTCAATATACAAACACACATTTACAAACATGAATCACGCACAAATAATCTATGTATATATATATATATTATATATATATATATATATATATAATATATATATGATATAACACATATATATATATATATATAAATGTGTGTGTGTGTGTGTGTGTGTCTGTGTGTGTGTGTGTGTGTACGTACGTTCTTGTATATGTATATGTATATGTATACGTACGTACGTATGTTGAATCACCAAATGCAATTTATACAAAGCGCAAAGAAGGGACAGGTATGCCATAATATGGAATGAATATCATCCCAAATAGCTAATTCCTATTATTTCCGCAAGGGATTTGAGAGGAATTTCAAAGAAGACGCAAAAAAAGAGACATTAAATCAATGATGATGATGATGATGATGATGAGGAAGACGATTATTATTATAACAATAATGTTAAAAGGTAGAAAACAAGAACAATAATAATGAATCTTTTATACTAAAGGCAAAAGACCTGAAATTTAGTGGGAGGGGTCAGTCGATTATATCAACCTCAGTGCGTAACTGGTGATTCTTTTATCGACTCTGAAAGAATAAAAGACAAAATCGACCTCGGTGGGATTCGAACTCAGAACGTAAGGAGAGACAAAGTGTCACAAAGCGTTTTGCCTGGCGTGCTAACGATTCTACCATCTCACCGCCTTTACAACTTTAAAGACTCCGCCGGTTACGACGACGAGGGTCCCAGCTGATACGATCAACGGAACAGCTTGCTCGTGAAATTAACGTGCAAATGGCTGAGCATTCCACAGATCACGTGTACCCTTAACGTAGTTCTCGGGGATAATCAGCGTGACCAGAGAGTGACAAGGCTGACCCTTTGAAATACAAGTGCAACTCATTTTTGCCAGCTGAGTGGACTGGAGCAAAGTGAAAATAAAGTGTCTTGCTCAAGGACACAACGCGTCGCCGGGAATCGAACTCACACCAACCTTACGATCATGAGCCGAATGCCCTAACCACTAAGCCACGCGCCCTCACGCCTTTACAACTACAATAATAGTAATCACGTTACCGACCAGGCCATCACATGCTGCTACACATCACTGGTCACAATGCGCTTCGCATTGTTTTAGCCTTCAAATGACGCCACCCCGCTGGCTAAGTGAGCAGGCCAACAGAAGAAAGAGTGAGAGAAAATGTGGTGAAAGAGTACAGCAGGGATCGCCACTACCCCCTGCCGGAGCCTCTTGGAACTTTTAGGCGTTTTCGCTCAATAAACACTCACAACGCCTGGTCAGGAGATCGAAACTGCGATCCTTTGACCGCGAGTCCGCTGCCCTAACCACTGGGCAATTGCGTCTCCACGCAATAATAATAGTAATACTTTCTACTAAAGGAACAAGTCCTGAAAACTTTGGGGAAGGAGACTAGCCGACTACATTGACCCCAGTGTTTCACTGGTATTTAATTTGTCGACCCCGAAAGGATGAAAGGGAAACTCGCCCTCGGTGTGGTTTGAATTCAGCACGTGAATACGGACAAAATGCCGCTAAGTATTGTGTCCGGCGTGCTAACTGGTCTACCACTTCAGCAGTTTTGGGGAAGGGGCTAAGTCGATTACATCGACCCCAGCGTTCAACTGGTACTTATTTCATCGAATCTGAGAGAACGAAAGGCAGAGTCGACCTCGGCGGAATTTGAACTCAGAACGAAGCTAAGCATTTCGTCCAGCGTGCCAACGAGTCAGCCATTTCCCCGCCTTGATGACAACAACAACAACAACAGCAAGAACAACAACCACAAAACAACAACAACAACAATAATAATAGTAATAGTAATAATAATGATAATAATAATAATAATATTAATAATAATAGTAATAATGATAATAATAATAATAATAATAATAATAATAATGATAATGATGATGATGATGATGATGATGATGATGATGATAATAATAATAATAAGAATAATATAATATAATAACAAATTAAAATAATTATAATAATAATAATAATAATAATATAATATAATAATAACAACAATAAAGGTTTCAAGTTTTGGCACAAGGCCACCAGTTTCTGGGGAGATGGGTAGGTAAGTCGGTTAGATCGACGCCAGTTTTCAACTGGTACTAATTTTTTATACTTCCATAGGATGAAAGCCAAAGATGACCTCGGCGGAATTTAAACTTCAAATGTAATCATACTAACGATTCTGCCAGCTCGCCGCCTCACGTTGCTTTCCTAATAATATAAAATGTACAGGAAAAATACTAGTTGAATTCCACTATGAAATACTAAATATTTCTCATCAAAATTACTCCATATACATATTTCTTCATGGCTTTCTATAGTGATTCCTTTCAATCTTGTATTTCTTTTTGCATTTCTGTTTTTTTTTCTACTTCCAGTATCTATTATATTTTAGTTATTTAATTTATACACTTTTCTATGTAGTCATATATTTTTACTGATTCATTTATATATTCTCGCACATCCATAAAATGAAAATATCCGTAAAAAAAAAACGTGTCTCAACATTTTGAATATATTCCAACAATATTTCTCTATTAGTCGTTTGGCAAGGAACCAAACTAAATGTTATTTCCCTGCATCATCGTATCCTGTGAGCATGGGATGGGTTACTTGCCCTTGATTTTCTTTAAGTCGGTTATCTTAAATGACTTTTTTCACTTCTGACTTTTCCTGCAAATATTCACACGTATACAGACAGACAGACACATAAAACGCACACATATTTCATGTATGTATATAATATGTATATATATAAATGTAATGAGATCTGTATATTATATGTATATATAATATATATATGCGTACTAAGATAGAGATAGATTAATATATATATAATATATAATAATATATAATATATATATATATATATATATACATATATTATATAATTATATATATATAATATATATATATATATATATATATATACATATCATATATAGATCCATATATATATACATATGTATTATATACATTATATATACATATGTAATATTATATATACATATATATACAGAGATATATATATACATATATATATATATATACATATATATAACATGTATATATATTATATATATATATACACACACATACACATATATATATATATATATTATATATAACATCACTATCTCAACGATGCTCCGTCTTTCAATAACTCGCTTAGTATATCCGTCTCCATAATCAGCCCGTTTCTCTCTCATTCGCTAATTTTTTCACTTTTATTGAAATAACCAATTTTTTGCTGTGTGCGCAATTTTATTTATGTAGATTCTTCTCATCGCTTTTCATCGCAAATTAATAAATGTAAACTAATGCTTTTCAGTAAGATACAGCCAACACACACACACACATATGCGCGTAAACACACACAAACACACTCACTATTTAGATAAACAAATACATCATAAAAATGATATCTATATTATGATATATATACATATATATAGAACATATATACACACACATATATAATATACTATATATATAGATATATATATATATATATATATATATATTATTATAATAAATATTAGGGAATAAATCCAAACTTACAGGGAAAATCAGATTTAGGATTGAATCCAATTTTATAGTATATTATGTTATAATAAAATTTAGAGACAAAACCACTATTATGCAAATCAAACAAAGAAAGACTTAAGCCAATACATAAATTAATTTATATTATTTAGAAATGTAACAATATTAATATCCACTACGATCGTTTCGTGTCTCAGTCATCAAATCTATGAGTAGTAACATACATCAGGTGGTTTCAGAATATTCTTGGCGAGTTTAAACAATATATATAAAGTTAATCAAACAAGAAAGCACAAAAAAAAAAAACACAACAACGCGAGGACGTGGAACAAAATAGTTATTATTGGACGCTCAGGACAAGGAAAGAAGGAGGGTTTAACGTTTCGAGCGAGAGCTCTTCGTCGGAAAATAGGAGAAGGAAAGATCAAGAAAAGGGAAGACAGAGGAAAAAAAATCGCCAACGGTACACACGAGGTCACATTTTGAAAGATATATATATATATACATACATGTTTATATAAATGCATTTCATCGCTGTGTGTGTGCATATTTGTGACAAAAATATTACATAGAAGTATTTTAATATTCGTTCATGTACTTAATTATTTACTTATTAGGTGGTTTCTATAAAGATTGCTCTGGGTATTTACTTATGAAATACTGGGGCGATAAATCATACGATATTTATATTAATTATAAGCTAAGAATAAGAAAAAAAATCGGAAAAGAAAAGTTGTGCACAGATATATACATATATTTAACTATGTGCACACATGCAAATATACGCAAATATTTGTACTTCATTATTAGAGAATTAGAGAATCTGAGTAAAATTATATTAATGTGTCCAACTGATTAAGAATTCTATTTATCTATTTATCTGTGCATCTGAGGATAGCCCTGCATTTATATTGATGTAATGACTGCATTGTTGAATGAAAGGGAGCCACTTGAAACGGTCGTACTATATCACTTCTTGATACCCTGTTGTTTATTATATATATAGTTAATCCAAACAAGAAAACACAAGAAAAACACAACAACGCGAGGACGTGGAACAAAAATAATATTATTGGACGCTCATGAAAGAAGGGAAGAAGGAGGGTTTAACGTTTCGAGCGGAGCTCTTCGTCGGAAACATAGGAGATGGAAAGATCCCGAAAATGGAAGAGAGAGGAAAAAAATCGCCAACGGTACACACGAGGTCACATTTTATATATATATATACATATATATATATATATATATATATATTATTAATATATATGTGTGTATGTATGTATGTATGTATGTATGTATGTATGTATGTATGTATGTATGTATGTATGTGTATGTACGTATACAACGTAATACTTAAAGTGATAAAATATACAGTACAACCTATCAAAGAAAGATTATGTTTGTAACGTATATACAAACATACATGGATAAGGAGAGAAAGAGAGAGAAAGGGGAGCAGTGTGCAGGGGAGAGAGGAAGAGGAGAAGGGCAAGGAGGACGAAGAGGAGAAGAATGAGGTAAAATCACAGATCAATATAAATGGAGAACTAAATGAAACATCGATACGTGTTTTCACTCTCATCGAAAATACGTGACATAGAAGCCTAAAAGGCAAACAAGTCGTATAGATACATATGCGTATATTAAAGACCATAATAAAGAAAAACATGGTCAAAAAAGCTTGCTGATTCATATCAACATAACCTGATTGTATAAATATTCCTTAATTGATGCCTACATTAAGTTTGTCAATAGTAGTGTTTTGTTGTTTTTTTGTCTTGGTAAATTATCTCCGCTTTTGCAAGGTTAGTGTAAGGCAATTTATATCTGTCAACATAAACTTGGACAGAGCGTCATAAATGGTAATATGTGTGCGGACCGATCGATGAATAAATAAACCTGTATATACATCTATGATGTGGGTATGTGTGCGTAAATAAATCTGTGTATATGTGTATATAAATATATGAGTGATATGTGTGTGCCTTTGTATGTGTGCACATATACGAACATATATATGTGATTATTATACAGACACACCACTCGTATATTATCTATAATATATATATATATATATATAGATATATCTATATAATATACGCAGATATGTAGAATATACATTTCACAATAATGTTTTGCGTCCGGCGTTCTTTGTATGTATGTATGTATTATGCATGTAGTATGTGTATATATATATTGTGTGTGTGTATACACACATATACATACACAAATACACACACAGGGCCTTCGTTCATATTTGTAGATAAGTGTGCGTGCATGGGTG
>NW_021832020.1:0-5000 GCF_006345805.1 Octopus sinensis
TAAACACTACGATCGTTTCATGGCTGTTCAATTCTTAAAATTTCCGAGTTACAGTCATTCTTCAGGTGGTTTAAATATCTAAAATATAATTAATATTTTTAAGATATAAATAATATATATAATATAATAATTACTTATAATAAACTCTAGTATCAAATATGATTATATCCAATAATGTTAATATTAATTTATCCTAAATCTGATTTTTCCTGTAAGTTTGGATTTATTCCATAATATTTATTCATTATATATATATATATAGGTGTGTGTGTGTGTGTGTGTGTGTGTGTGTGTGTGTGTGTGTGTGTGTGTGTGTGTTGGTGTGTCGTTTATACTATTAATATAGATAGATAGACAGATGGATATAGATAGATGATAGATAGATAGATAGATAGATAGTAGATAGATAGATGGATAGATAAATAGATAGATAGATAGATAGATAGATAGATAGATAGATGATAGATAGATAGATAGATAGATAGATAGATAGATAGATAGATAGATTGATTGATGGATAGATATACTTTTTTGTGCAACTGGTATTATTCACCTACACAAAATATACGGCCACTAGTAATTACTTCGTTTCCATTCCGGTGTTTGCTTGATTAAATAGTCGGATTGAGTGTTGCTCTGATCTGATATCTCGGAAACTAATGAAGGTATCAAGTCTTCATTCAAATAATTACGTTTTCCTTTTCTTCATTATCACCCCCCGCAGTCAATGGAACGGGGCAGTAACTGTAAAAGGATAATCTAATATCCTTTTATAACTGTACTAGCAGCATAGCCCGGCGTTGCCCGGTATGTAAGAGCCCCTAGTAGGCAACGACTAATCCCAATCTAGTCCTTTCCCTCTAGGGAACGAAGGTTCATGTGTAGGTTGCAATGTCTTCTATTCACTCGAATACTTCTGTGTATACGATGTTCCTAGCTGTCCCTTTGGGCGATAAAAAGGTCGAATTGTGTCCCCTAGACAGAAAATGTGTTGCATATAAAAAGCTTAGATTCTCGACCCCATGTCGAATTTATCGATTTTTTTCAGTACTGGGGGAACTTTGAAAGCCGTGGTCAGGGTGAGGGTACAACCTGACAGACACACAGACACACAGACAGACAAACTGCCGTTTATATAGAGAGAGATATCAAGGCGGCGCCTAAGCGTAGCCACGCTCTATTTTACCTTGCCCACGGATAAACCTTACTTGCTTTCCCCTTTACACCATATATCATAACACTGTGATACACGATCCCTATTGATCGTTTTTTTTTCCTCTTCCCTTTTTTCCCCCTATTTTTCTTCTTTTTTTCATTTCTCTTTTCTTTTGTTCCTTTTCCTTTGCTTCCTTTTTTTTTAATTTTTTAATTTTTTTTTTCTATTTTTTTTTTATTTTTTTGTTCTTTTTTTTCCCTTCTACGATCCCTTTTGATCGAAAACCTACGCCACCTTTTTTTTTTTGTTTTTTTCATCCCCCAAAAGAAAAGCTCTACCTTGTAACTTGTCCCATCTGTGTGCAGCCCTGTGGCCAATAAAGAAACTTATTTTTGATCCTTTTCTTGCTTCAGTTACTGGACTTTGGCCAAGTTAGGGCACTACCTTGATGGCTTTGGCCCAGTGGTTCTCGGCGCCTTTTCCCCTATTCACCCCTCTCGTTCCTTTTTTACTCTGCTGGATCTTCATTACTCTTTACTCTTTTACTCTTTTACTTGTTTCAGTCATTTGACTGCGGCCATGCTGGAGCACTGCCTTTAATCGAGCAACTCTACCCCGGGACTTATTCTTTGTAAGCCCAGTACTTATTCTATCGGTCTCTTTTGCCGAACCGCTAAGTGACGGGGACGTAAACACGCCAGCATCGGTTGTCAAGCAATGCTAGGGGGACAAACATAGACACACAAACACACACACGCATATATATATATATATACATATATACGACAGTCTTCTTTCAGTTTCCGTCTACCAAATCCACTCACAAGGCTTTAGTCGGCCCGAGGCTATAGTAGAAGACACGTGCCCAAGGTGCCACGCAGTGGGACTGAACCCGGAACCATGTGGTTGGTAGACAGGCTACTTACCACACAGCCACTCATGCGCCTACCATTCAATGTACAATAAATTCCTACTATATTTTTATGATTTTCCTAGTGCACATTACCAGGATGGCGACAAAGTGCAGACGACTGGCTGGGTGGATCCTAAGAACATTCAGAACCAGAGATAAGGAAACCATCATGGTCCTCTGGCGGACATTCGTCCTCAGTCGCCTGGATTACTGCTCACAGCTATGGTTACCCACCAGTGTGAAATTAACAGCGGACCTTGAAGCAATCCAGAGGAGATTCACAAAGAAGATCGTCTCTTTGCAACATCTCAACTATTGGGAAAGGTTGAAACAGCTAAGATTCTACTCCCTGGAGAGAAGACGGGAGAGGTATGCAGTAATATATATCTGGAAGATTCTGGAAGGAATTGTGCCAAATTTTGGCATTGTAAGCTACACCAATGCTAGAACGGGACGACACTGCATAGTGCCAAAGATCCCAGCAATGCCATCACGCTTCAGGACCAGCTTCTGCAACAGCCTGGGTTTCAAGGGCCCAAAGCTTTCTTATATTCTCCCAAAGAGTCTGAGGAACTTGCACAAAGTAGATGTAGCGGTTTTAAAATCAAATCTGGACCTCTTCCTGTCGAGAGTCCCAGATAAACCTACCTCACGGCAAGAGGTGCAAATGAGGGTAGCTATATCAAACTCTATTCTTTACCAAGTGCCACATATTAGAGGATTCTCTTAGTAATAACAGTGTAGCAAAACGGTGGAGCATCAGCATGGCCGCAGCTCTGAACTGAAACTAGAGAAAAAAAGAAGAAAAAATGATTCGCACTTGTATTTTTAAAAATGTATAAATATCTTATGTATTGTTGAATTTTAACCTATTTATGATACCCTAAATTTTAACAACAAAATCTTATACGACCGTCCAAAGGACATGTGAACCTCCTAAGGGCCATATGGACCCTGTTTGAAAACCACTGGTTTAGTCGAAAGATCCGCCTTAGTACATTGTATCTTATTTAACTCTGCTCCTTATTCTATCAGGGTCTTTTGCTAAACTGCGATGTTAGGGGACATAAACAAACCAACGCCAATCGACAACCATTCAGTCGTAATGAGTTTCCTCTAAGAGCAGGCTTATTTTTTTCATTTTATATATCTTACTTGTTTCAGTGATTGAACTGTGGCCATGCTGGGGCACCGCTTCGAAAGGTTCCATCGAACTAATCGACACAAGTATTATAGTTCTTTTTAAATATCTGGTACTTATTCCATCGGTAAATTTTATCGAACCACTAAACTACAGGGACGTAAACATACCAATACCTATTGTCAAGCGTTACCGCGAAGCCACTAATTGTGCCACGCAGTCGCTATAATGGTGCCGCGCAGTTGCTCTAATTGTGCCACGCAGTCCTTTGATTTTTTTCTGCGGAGTCAAGATATTTGTGCCGCGCAGTCGCTGTATTGGTGCCACGCAATAGTTGTACTACTGCTGCGTGGCTGTTGTGTTAGTGCTGCTCATTTGTTGTATTGTTCCGGCATCATAGATGAAAATGATATCGCTCAAAATGACTTACAAAAGATGGCTGTTTTGCAACACCATACATTTGTCATTAACCAAATCTTACAAAAACGACGTGGAGGCGCAATGGCCCAGTGGTTAGGGCAGCGGACTCGCCGTCATAGGATTGCGGTTTCGATTCCCAGACCGGGCGTTGTGGGTGTTTATTGAGCGAAAACACATAAAGCTCCACGAGACTCCGGCAGGGATGGTGGTGATCCCTGCTGAACTCTTTCACCACAACTTTCTCTCACTCTTACTTCCTGTTTCTGTTGTACCTGTATTTCAAAGGGCCGGCCTTGTCACTCTCTGTGTCACGCTGAATCCCCAGAAACTACGTTAAGGGTACACGTGTCTGTGGAGTGCTCAGCCACTTACACGTTAATTTCACGAGCAGGCTGTTCCGTTGATCGGATCAACCGGAACCCTCGTCGTCGGAACCGACGGAGTGCTTCCATCCATCCTTACAAAAACGAAATCTATTTTCTTTTTACATTAGACTATTTGGCCCCAAATTTTGGCACAAGGCTAACAATTTCCAGTGAGAAGTTAAGCCGATTACATAGACCACAATGATAAATTAGTACTTCTTTTATCGACCTGAAAGGATGAAATGAAAAGTTGAACCTTCATTCCTTTTGGGTCGATAGAATAAGAACCAATCGAGTCGATGTAAATGACTTATCACCTACTCCGAAGAAACAGGTGATATTATTGTTATAATTGTCGTCATCATCATCATCATCACCATCATCATCATCGTTATTATTATTATTAATTATTATTATTATTATTATTAATTATTATTATTACTATTATGGTGAGCTGG
Organism: Octopus sinensis; assembly: GCF_006345805.1. Taxonomy (NCBI): domain Eukaryota; kingdom Metazoa; phylum Mollusca; class Cephalopoda; order Octopoda; family Octopodidae; genus Octopus; species Octopus sinensis. The sequence goes on from NW_021832020.1 coordinate 4,454, forward strand.
CAGACACGTTGGCACGCCGGGCGAAATGCTTAGCGGTATTTCGTCTACATTTCCTTCCGGTGGTATGTCTTCCACCCGAACCCTGGCAGTTCGCCTCCCAAGGTAAACGGGTAGAAGTACCACCTCGTCTGTCTTCAGTGGTGTGGTCGAGTACAGGCCTTTCATCCTTTCGGGGTCGATAAATTAAGTACCAGTTACGCACTGGTGTCGATGTAATCGACTTAATCCGTTTGTGTGTCCTTGTTTTTCCCCTCTATGTATGGCCCCTTGTGGGTAGTAAAGAAATGGGTATTTCGTCTGCCGCTACGTGCTGAGTTCAAATTCCACCGAGGTCGACTTTGCCTTTCATCCTTTCGGGGTCGATAAATTAAGTACCAGTTACGCACTGGAGTCGATGTAATCGACTTAATCCGTCTAGCTCTCCTTGTTTGTCCCTTCTGTGTTTAGCCCCTTGTGGGTAGTAAAGAAATGGGTATTTCTGCTGCCGTTACGTTCTGAGTTCAAATTCCGCCGAGGTCGACTTTGCCCTTCATCCTTTCGGGGTCGA